>NC_090056.1:16082121-16292121 GCF_038355195.1 Osmerus mordax
GCTAAGTGATGACTGGTCAGATGTGTTTTTAGTGTTCATCTTGGATGAAGGTTCTCTAGATGCGTTTTCTCTCCCCTGTGCTGTGGGGATGGTATAAGAAGTGACACTAGCAGCACCTGTAGTCTTGGCCAGTCTTTGACCATTAGGATTTGACGAGTCAGGCTAATTCATGACTGTACAAGCAGGTATGGATAAAGTTCACACACACAGGCTCCCACACGCACACTGAAACAATGGGATGCACTGGAGTCCTCTCGAGTAGAGGCGTGTACTACAGAGGCTGTGTGGGTTAGATGGAGGAGTTTAGAGATGTTCAGTCAGCCTGAGCTGGGCCTGTGGGAGGAGGAGAACCTCTCAGTCCCTGGACACACGTAGATGAAAGAGCTCGGAGCCAAGCCTGTCCATGAACCTGCCTCTCCTCTTCCCCTTTTCCTCCCCTCTTCCCCTTTTCCTCCCCTCTTCCCCTTTTCCTCTCCTCTTCCCCTTTTCCTCTCCTCTTCTCTCTTCCCGTCTTCTGCTTTTCTCACCCCGTCCTCCTGTCTACTCTCCGTTTCTCACCCTGCTCTCTCCTCTCTTTTTCACTGCTCTCCTCTCCTGAGTGACTTTTAATTCTCTCCCTTCAGAAGATCTCCCTGGTGATGTGCATCTCTGGCCCTCACTGGGCTGTCACATTCACAATCTCACAGCAGCCAGAAGAGAGAGAGAGAGAGAGAGAGAGAGAGAGAGAGAGAGAGAGAGAGAGAGAGTGAGAGAGGAGATGGGGGGGCATAGAAATAGAGAGCGGGAGACATAAGAGGAGCAGGGAGAGGAGAAATTGTAATGGTGGGAGAGAAAGACAGAGCGGCAGATAAAGAAGAAGAACCGGCTTCCTTAAACAATGTTTCCTGCTGTAGTAGTGTCCTGGAGAACAGAACTAGTTTAAGTCATGTTAAATGTTCTTATTAAAAAAATCAGCCAAATAATCTTACCGAATACAGAGACATATGAATAATGGGTGTTCATATAAAATTATATAAAAAAATCCTTAAAAGTTTTAGACATTAGACCTCTTATTCCCTGCGGGTCTGGAATCCATTACATTTGATTAATTTTGCATTTACAGGAAGGAGGAGATAAGATATTGTTGAGTATGGTTGAATTGGTTGGTGCATTGAGAAATGGCTTGGTTTGATGATTCTACTAAGTGCCCCTGTGTGCAGATGGTGTTCAGAGATGGCATTGCTGTGCTCAGTTGGCAACATTATGTTCAGAGAAGGCATATTTGTGTTCAGATGGCATCTGCACCCATCTTCAACAATATGTGGGCGGACCAGGTGGTGGGTATAAAAACAGACTGAGAGAGGGAAAGTGAGAGCGTATGTGTGTGTGAGAAAGAGAACTGGGTGAGAGAAAGAAAGAAATGACAATATGAGTGGGAAAGAAAACTGTGTGAGAAAAAAAGAATGTGTGAGATGGAGATAGCAGTTAGTTAGGAGGAGAACGGAATGAGAGAGAGAGAGAGAGTGAGATAGAGATAGCAGTTAGAGTTAGAAAGAGAACGGGTTGAGAAAGGGAGAGAGAGTGTGAGATGAGAGAGAGGAGGCATGAGAGAGAGCGAGAGAGGGATACAGTGAGTGTTTTCACGCCTGCTCGAGTGAGTCCCTGAGTGGGAGACTCATTCTCACCCAGAGCAAATGGCAGCACTTCACTTATTTGTTCTCCCACTAGCGTGCAGTGCTGCGGGGGCCAGGTAACAGCAATGTTTATGAGCACAGTCAGTCAGTGACGGGTGCTGGAACGATCAGGAATCCTGGAGGTACCACGTCACCAAGGAGACAACAGACAGAGTTTGGTTGCTGTACTTACGCACGACATGCCCATGTATGGAATGCAGGAAAGGTTGTGTAAAGAGATGTTTATTGGTATGTGTGTTTTATGTCTGTCTGTGTGAATGTTTGTGTGTGTAGATGTTTTTATGTCTGTGTGTGTTTGTGGCTGTGTCTGTTAGATCCATGTAAGGGGCTGGACTGGAGGTGTTGACAAACTGTGTAATTCCGGATCCGTCTCTGTCACACCAATTAGCAGCTGCTGTTGTGCTGCTCCCTGGGCAGGATGCAGGGAGGGAAACACAGACCTGCCTGCAGCACACTCAATAATTGATACAGCAACCATGAATATTTCATTGCCTTCGATACAAGTGCAAATTTGTGAGGCTGTAGTCTAACATTCTGGATTAGATTATTAGACAAAAGAGAACTGTTCTCATAGGGGCAAGAGATGTTGTAGAGGGAGAGAGAGAGAGAGATCCTACAAGGAAAGATTGATTATAGTTGGAGAGAGAGCAATGTAATTTGTGTAATGTTCCTTTAAGGACTGGGTTTATTGACTTAAGTCACCTAGACTCTGACCTAGTACCATTTTAGAAGGTGATATATATTTCAACCCTAGCTGGCTGTTACATCTACGTCTCTTCCCAGGGAAGCCCAGCAAGTCAGTCTCAGATGGAATCCGAGGGCAACAAGCTGATGCTTGGGCACCAGCCAGTCAGAGTGCGGTGCAGGGGTTGCTCATCTACTTCTTCCTGTCAAGTTGCCATGGCATCAGGAAAGGTGGCCCTATTTACGGCCTTCCCAGAGGGCCTAGGGGTGGGGTGGAGTAAGTGTGTACCCATATTCCCTGGTCCTCTAATGTGATCAGACAGGCGTGTTGGGGACTGTCACACATCCTGGACCGACGCAGACAGGGGCCCAAGACGATCACAGAGAGCAAGCTGCTCATCTGAGTGCTGCTCATCCGAGCGCTGCTCACTCAGTATCATGTCCCAGTCCTGCTGCTCATCATATATTTTCACTCTCTCATTTTCTTTCTTTCTCTGCCTCTCTTGTTATGTCTTTCTATCTCTCTCTTTTACCGTCTCTCTTTCTCTTCCTTCCATCCATTTGGTCTTTTCGGTAAAGCCCCACCCCCTAGACCCTGTACAGCCAAACCCAATCCAGTTCTCAGACCCGGTACAGCCCGGCCCCAGCCCCTAGACCTGGAACAGCTCAGTCAGCTCTAGCCTGATGCAACCCTCTAGGGAGTCAATTTGTGAGCAGAGCTTGAAAGGAGCAGGGTAATTATGCCCTCCTAGTTTTCATGTCCATGTCTTTACTCTGAGTCTGCTCTGAGTCGGCTGCACAGCAATGTGGGTTCCATGTACGGGATTTGTTCTGAGGATTTCAAACAAGGCTCTATCACTGGTGCGTGTGCTTCCAAAGGCTGAGCAGGGAGAGGAGAGAACGCATCTGGGGATATCCACGCTGGCTTGGGTTTTGTGAGGAAGCTGATTTGATTTGTCATTGGACCTTTCTATGTACACACAAGCGAGTAAATAATTGAATGAGGCTGTTCCAGTGCTGTTTGGATGTGGAAACGGCAACTGTGACAGCAGGAGGTCTGGGTCTTTGGGCGCAAAAAGAGCTGGATCTACTCAAAACAAGAAAAGGGAGGGGGGGGTAGTCACAACCTTTAGATGGACACAATAATGATGTTTATAGTACAGAAACTTTTCTCCACCTTGGAGGGGAAAGGGGAGAGTAGATAATGGAAGAAGGGGACAGAGAAGGGGGAGTAGATCAGGAGAAGAGTGGGAGTTTCATGACATTGCATCACTGAGGCAGCAGCGAGACATCTTAAGGCTCCGATTGGCTCATGGCCAAACTTCTAAGCCTCTTTCAGGGATGATGTCAATGGTAAACACAGCCACCATGCCAGTATGTGGGCAGGTAGAGACTATGTGGCTGACTGTTATCATAGCGCCAGCGAGGCAAGGAGGCAAGCTGCCAGCCAGCCAGCCAGCCAAACACTGCCTGACTGACACCTAAATGGCTCCACACTGACAAGCTGTTTTTTCTGCCTAGTCAGGCTGATTTACTGAGCAACAACGCCCTGTGTCTAGTTTTCTCTACAGTGTTTTCTTTCTTATAGTTACGAGTCCCTGGGGCGTTGTCTTGGAAGGAGCGCTGTGTTTTACATGCTATGAGCATAAAGACAGTTTAATTCGCCTCTTTCTGTGTGTGTGGTGAGATACCCTTTCTGTTAGCTGTTGTAGACTTGACGTCTAATTTCAAATTATTTTGTTTCTGTAAAAAAACAAGATATTGTTGAGAGTTGGAATCAATAATCTAGAAATATTTGTCATCACACACTAATCTTTATTTGTTGTGTTTGTCTTTTTTACAGGACTAGATGACCCCACCTCCATCCTCCTCTTAGAGGAAGTCATCTGTCCGTTGTCAGGGTTACCTACCTGCATTGCACCATGGGATCTCCCCTGTTGGCGGTGTTTGTGATATTGACCTTCTGTCTGGTGACTGTGTCATTCGGCAACCTCACCAGCCAAAGCTCTACCTCTCTCCCTAGCGTCAACCTCAGCCTTAGCTCTAGCCCTCAGTCCAACGCCACCTCCAGACCCATTTTTACTAGCTCAAGCCCCAGCCCTATTGCTAGCCCCAGCCATGTCCCCAGCCCCAGCTCCAGTGCCATGCCCAGCTCCAGCCTTAGCCTCAGTCTAATTTCCAGCCTCAACTCCAGCCCCAGCCCTAGCCCCAGCCCTAGCTTCAGCACCATTCCCAGCCCCAGTCCAAACCCCAGCCCCAGCCCTGGCTCCAGCCCAAACACCCCCTGCCCAGGCCAGTGTGTGTGTGAGACACGACCCTGGTACACCCCCCAGTCAGTCTACCACCAGGCCAAGACAGTTGACTGCAATGAACTGCACCTCCGTGGAGTTCCCTGGAACATCTCTGCAGACACCCAGGTCCTTCTTCTCCAGAGCAACAACATCTCCTTGGTCAGCGTGGAGCTCCAGGGTTTGGCCAACCTGACAGAGCTCGACCTCTCCCAGAACCACTTCAACCAGATCCAGGATATTGGGCTGGGGAACCTCAGCCAGCTGGTCACCCTGTACCTGGAAGAGAACCAAGTGACGGAGCTGCAGGACTTCTGTCTGAAGGACCTGGCCAATCTAGAGGAGCTCTACATCAACCATAACCAGATATCCTCAATTGGGCCCAAAGCCTTCACAGGCCTGACCAATCTCCTCCGGCTGCACCTCAACTCCAACCGCCTGGTGGCCATAGACAGCCACTGGTTCCAAGCTCTGCCTAACCTGGAGATCCTGATGATTGGAGAGAACCCCATCCTGGGTCTGGAGGATAGGAACTTCCATCCCCTCTCCAGGCTCCACAGCCTGGTCCTGGCCGGAATGGGGCTGCAGGAGGTCCCATCTGAAGCCTTCCAAGGTCTTGAATACCTGGAGAGTCTCTCCTTCTTCGACAACAAGTTGACATCTGTCCCCAGGGAGGCCCTGCGTCTCCTCCCCAACCTAAAATTTCTGGATCTGAACAAGAACCCCATCACCCGTGTCCAGGAAGGAGACTTCCATGACTTCCCTCATCTGGAGGAGCTGAGCCTCAACAACATGGAAGAGCTGGTCGCAGTGGAGCAAGGAGCCTTCTCAAGCTTACCTGAGATGGCCAAGCTGGAGCTCTACAACAACCCTCGGCTCTCCTACATTGACCGGGGGGCCTTCACGGACATGGGGGGACTGCGGACTTTGCTGGTTCACAACAATGACATCAGCCTGCTTTCTCACGAGGTGCTGTCGTCCTTCCCCAGTCTGGATGAGGTGAGCCTGCACAGCAACCCCCTGAGGTGTGACTGCCTTGCCACCTGGGGGCCGGCTCTGGGGAACCGCTCTTCCCTCAAGCTACTAGAGTCCCAGATGACACTGTGCTCGTCCCCGCCCCACTTGGTAGGCCACAGCCTGCAGGAAGTAGTGAGTGGCATTTGGAATGTGGGTACGGCCTATAACAGCTGTCTCCCCCACATCTCTCCACACACCTTCCCCCCACAGCTCAACGTCACTGCCGGACGACCTTTGGTCCTCAACTGCTGGGCCCAGGCCGACCCGGCCCCCCAGTTCTACTGGGTCACGCCCACTGGGGATAAGGTTACCTCTGAGACAGGAGGGCTGGGGATGGCAGAGGGGCGGGGCAGGAGGAAGCACTACCTGCAGGAACCCGGAGCCCTGGAGGTTCTTCACGTGGAACCGGAGGATGCAGGTCTGTACACGTGTGTGGCGTGGAACGCGGAAGGTGCTGACACACGCAGTGTCTCTGTGTGGGTGGAGAAGGGTGAAGACTGGCAGGATGGCAGGGTGAGTGGCAGTGGTACGTCCAGGGGCCCTGGTTCAGTCAACACCACCACTGGGTCCCTGGTGGTTCTGGCCAAGATCATCCATGCCCAGTCTGTGGTTCTGGAGTGGAAGCTGTACCCATCCTCTTCTGTTCCCTCCTCCGTGGGGGCTCACGAGGTGCCCCAGCTGCCCCAGCCCCGCTGGGCCAGTGCCACCATGAGCATTCACAACCCCCAGATCAGTTACAGTGCCCAGGTGCCCGTGGACGTACAGGAGTACAACCTCACACACCTGCTGCCCTCCACTGAGTACCGGGTCTGTTTGACCGTTGCTGCTGCCGCCTACGCCTCTGCTCAGCCCCACACCCAGCGCTCCTGTCTCAACATCACCACCAAAGAAGCCAGCTTTGCTGTGGAAATGGTGGCACAGCCTGCAAACGTGGCGCTGGCGGCCGTGATGGGATCCTTGTTTGCCATCTGCATTATGGCTCTCCTGGTGGTGTATATGGGCCGGAGGGTGAAACAGAAGTCCTGCCACCATTCCCTGAAGAAGTACATGCAGCACGCCACCTCCATCCCCCTCAACGAGCTTTACCCACCCCTCATCAACCTCTGGGAGAGTGAAGCAGAGAAAGAGAAGGAGGGCTCAGTGGACCCCCCTGGGTCGCAGATAGACACCTCCAAGACTTACATGTGGTAGTGGAGGACTGCAGGAGAGACTACTTACTCTCAAGAAGACGTTTATGAACTGTTGTGTATTTAATCTAGTTTTTTCTGATTCTCAGATTTAAGAGTAAGATGTCATTGTGAAAGATACGTATTTTTAGACTGCAAATCTCTCACTTATCCTTCCCTTACGCTCTTTCTCTCAAGCACACTTAGATATATTGTTGAATAATCATCTTATTGTAAAGCTGTTTTCTTATATAAGGAGATGTGTGCAGCAGGCCAACTATTACTAAGTGGCCAAACACCTCCACAGAAATACATTCTAATACCGCATGTATTCTATATTTTAATTCTTTATATAATTCACTTCACAGGCAATATTTATGACACCACGTTGAATTTTTCCCAGAGCGAGAGCACCTTTTAATCTAGAACTCTGACTTGCCCACTCATGCTGACAGGTAGAGTCTGGTTGTGGTGGGATCTCTTGCATGTCAACTTGCATGTTCCTCCTGTGTTCTGGGATCCCTGGTCCTCTCTGCCAAGCACACAGATGTAAGGAGATCATTATTTGTTTTCTTCTCCTCTGCTGTTCGAAAATGAAAGTATCTGACCTGTTATGATTGTGTATGTTTTAGTATGTGGTTCTTTACACAGCTGTACAGCCGTGTCAGATCAGTGATCTCTCCGAACAAATTGAGGAGAAAGGGACTACATATAAACGGTTCTGTTTTCTTGCGTTTTCCTCTCCTCCAATGGATGAGCAGTTCCAGTACTTACATCTTCAACTAAGCTTTAACAAAACCTGACCCTAGCCGATGAGCCAGCCTGAAATGGCAGTCAGGCTCATGCTATTGTGCTTTCACAGCGAGCACTGCTGTTATTGTTACACATAATAGAGAAACGGCGTCTGAATGTACATGTATGTTTTTTTTCACTAGCCATTCATTTCCCTTGATTTCCGCAGAAAGAGTTTCTTCATGATATCTACATGTAAGCCTATGCAGCTTTGATCAGTTCCCTTCACTGTAACTTTACCTCTTAATAACCTTTCTAACTAACATTGATCAGGATGCGTTATGCAGACTCTGGTTTATTTTCACTGCATGGACAGTTAGTTGGTCACCTTGACACAGTGTATCTTCACTCACACAGTGAACATTTTAAATGCTCAATTTTTGTCATCTTCACTTCAACACTTAATTTACTTGGTAAGTAGATGTTTTGAGTATATCGGTTAGAGGTTGCACATTAAAGCAGTAATTCATTGCATGTCTTTGCACTCTTGTTTCTTGACTGTTTTAAACCATGTATGTCATACTACATAGCAGTTAACCAGGTGAAGATGGACTATCTGTTTAAAGTGCAATGCACCTAACCAAATGTACCCCAGCAACCAAAACATCAGTACCAGACTACTCATACTACTTCAGGAAAACACACGTTTTGGGCATTACAATTTCATGTGGGGAATCTCTTTTTATGCTTATTGTATTATCCAACGGAGTTATTTATTGGGTTAAACTGTTATTTCTACGTTTACTTATTTATTATATATTTCGTAACCAATAATGGAGAGTGAGATTACATCCCACGCATCGGTTAGAGGTGTACAATCAAAGCCAAGGATTTTAATTTAGACAATTATTAATTTGATTATCTGTGTATGATGATTTTATAGCCTATTGTTCCAGAGGTGCTGGTAAATACATATTTTGATCAACAATAAACGAGAAGGCTTTGGTAAAACGAGACTAATAAAACAGGGTGAATTTGGAAATGAGATGTTAACAGGTGTAAGAACTCCCTCCGGCGGTAGAAGACTGAAACAGCGCAGTGTCCTGTTCTGTAATGCCGTAGTATATGATATGCTATTTAATTAGATAAGAGTTGACAGACGTGGTATGCAGGGTATTTTGTAACATGAAGTTTATTGTTATATTTCAATCGACGTTTAGTATATTACTCAACCGCACTACGTGTGAGTGTGTGGTCTATTGTTAAGGGTGACTGTGTCTGCGGAGATTTCAAATTAATAAACTTCTGTATCCCACTGTCTGAACTCTCCCGTCTCCTTTTATTTTTGGATGGAACATGAAGGATTCAAAATCTATGTGTCTATTCCAATATGTAATGATGGTATTCAATGACACAAATCTGTGTTCTAGAAAGAGTTGTCTGGAGTCGCAGAGGTCCGATAATATCAGCTTTAAAGCAGCAGTTGGAAATCAACAAGTACAGAGCTCTGGTGTTGTCTACGTTTCCCTACCCGCAACAGAGTTTGGGCTGGTTTACGAAGTCCAACTGGCTATCTTTCCCTGCCCCAACATATCATATACAATGCAATTGAAAACACAAGTATCAAAAAAGGGTTGAGCTTGTTCTCTCGTGCGTCAGGGAGTTGTTCTACACAATTGGTCTTAAAATGTAGCTAATAGAAGACAAATATAGGCCTACATAGCCTAGCCTAAGCACACACACACATACACGTTATAAATCATTACATTCTGTCCGTAGAAAAAAAAACACCTCACGGCGCTTAAGCCATATTATTATTATTATTATGAATAATGTAATTATCTTTTACCATTATATGCATATTTTAGCAAATAGAACGAAGCAAACACCCGTATCATAGGCCTGTCTTTGTGACCAGCTCTTATCGATATATAAAGAACTAACAAATTCTGAAATAATGTTTGGTTTGACATAATCCTTTGTTCTCCCGTATTATCTTCAAAGCACATCTTGGTTTTCCCATGTAATAGTTACCAGGCAGAACAACCGCTAGGCGAGAACGTCTAAAGTAAAAAAGCAGTTGCAATAGGGAAGTGACGTCCTGGTGTGTCGTCAGATCTGTGTTGATGTTTTGTGGAGACTGGAGAGCTTGGAGGACGGGAAGAGGGAGACGGTTTGTTTTTGTTCACCTAAAGCTCGAAAACCAAGCCAATAACATACCATACTGATATTTTTTGTTAGCTAAGAGTTTTAGGTCGAATATCGAATAAAACGGACGGCCTAAAGCTAGAAGTAATTGACCACAATCTGGAAAGGAAGAATCGTCACCCCTTTGACCCCCTCCCTTACAGACAACCATGACGATTCTTCCGAAGAAGAAACCGAACTCTAGCGTCGGTGTTTCGGACCACCCTGACGAGACTGACAGAAGGAGCAGTTCAGACCCACATCAGCATCCGCATGGAGGTCGCACAGGTGCGAGACCAAGGGCCTCGCCGCCGCCATGGTCTTACCAAGCCGCTCCGCCTTCGACAAGGGAGGACAGACGGAACGAGGCCAGCTCTCGGCCGCAGCAGGCCTCCCCTCCACCCGGGGGTTCAGGCTCTCCTGTCGGACCTGGAGACGGGAGCGTGGCCGGAGGCATAGCCTGCGTGGCTGGAACACGAGGAGAACTGTCAGGAAGCGTCGGCTGCGGTGGAGGAATCGGTAGTTGCTGTTCGGGGCCCGGTCTGAGTAAACGGCGACGACAAGCCACTTGCAGTGGTGGGGTGGCCGGGGGTGGCACACCCGGTGTTGCTGGAGGTGGTGGAGGGGGTCCCAGTGCCGACTCGGAAGAAGGTGCGGGTTACAATAGTGAAGATGAGTACGAGAATGCCGCTAGACTGCAGTCCGAAGACCCAGCCACAGTCGAGCAGGTAAAATTGATGACCAGTTAGCTAGCTAGCTAGCTAGCCATCCAGCTACTTGTTAGTAGACGGCCAATAGAAAGGCTAGAGACAAGAGTGAATGACACCATGAAAGGACAGCGGATATCACTCTAATTTGATTCTTGCTCAGTCGCGTGTTTACCTTATTGCTAAAAAAGATAAGCGGTCTAGATGGCTCATATTTAGAAATGTTGCTATTGTAATCATTGAAGTAGGTATTTATTTCAATGTGTCTCATCTCAGCCCTTGAGCAAGATCATAGGATTAGGCTAGGTCTGTTTATGCCGTAGCCTGTGCAAATAGATGGAAATAAAATAGTTCTCACAAACAGTTGCCTAAATGGTGTAACATAGCCTATTGTTTTATATGGCTGATCCAGAATTTGCCTGATATAGGGAGGTGTGTGTATAGCAGTATGTGCAGGTACAAGTTCAGTTTGTCTCTGGGTTGTTCTGTGTTACTACACATGGGTCCAATGACGTGTTGTCAGTATCACAAATGCTTGATCAACAACAGCACTGTATATTAAGTTTTAGGTGCCCCAATAGATGATCTGCATATGCAAAAATGTTCAGCCAAGTGTGAATACACAGTACTACTTTCTGCCAAGCATCAGTCATATACAGGAACAGCAGTTTAATAACACAAGATCAGCTTGGGACATATTGACTTATCGTCATTATTCCATATAGTATCAAAACGGCTTTTAACTTCTGTGGAAGACGTAAACACTATAAGAGCAATCTAATGGAAAATGTAAATGCATGTTTATATTGTCTTAATAACAGTATGATGGGCAATCAGATTCAGATTTGTTTGCATCTATTTGTAGCTACATTTTAGTTGATCGTGGTAGTAAAAATCTATCAAATAATAACACAACTGCTATTGAGCTGTGCTGTATATATAGATCTCTTCTGCAGCTGTTTCTCCGATTGGAAGGTTTTAGATTCAATAGAAAAATGAGACTGTTGAAGTTATCCGTACAACCTGACAATTGCATACTCTCCCGGAGTCATGATGAGCAGTCTGGTGCTCAGATTTCCCATAGACACACAAATGCACAATGAATGCACTATCAGCTTGGTGGAAGACACAGCCTTTTGGAAGTCAATGCATTCAAGAAATCAGAATTCGGTTCATTCGCCATGTATGTTATACAAACACAGAATTTACTGTGGCAGGGAGGTGCAAACACTAAACATATACGAAACTTAAATTAAGTAAAGGTACATGCTAAATGTAAATGTTTATTCAATGACCAATGCTATCTTTTTTATTATTATCCATTAGCTGTGTAATATAAGGCAGCAATAATGGGTCACACCTGAAGCTGTAGGCTGTATTTATTCTTTTGCACACCAAGGAAATTAAACCAGCGGCAACATTTTGTTCGAATTTCTTTACATGTATAATTATATGCTACAGCCCATAAAAATCGAGCTTATCCAATTCATTGTGAACAATTATAAAACAATGCAATCAGAAATAGTACTGTACTGGAATTGTGCGTTGTCTTGGCAGTATCTTTGATTTTTAGGCCTAAGGAATCAAACAATATTGTCAAGACAGAACCAAGTGTATTTACAGGTGTGTCTTTAGGCCTGTTACCTTGTCAATGATGTTCCTGCCTTGCCACATGGTGGCACTAAATGCATATGTCTGAGCTTTGTTTGGACTAGCATCAGTTGGTTAGGCCCCTGATTGAATATATGGCTCCTGATGTCCTATCTTTCCTTTTTTCCATCCTTCCTGTTTTCTTTCCCTCATTCATTAAGGAATATGAATCTCTGAGTTTATTACGAACATGTCCAAAGCGTGTGTGAGTCTGTGCACCTGAAGATCTGTGTTTCCCCCATGCCTGACTGACGGGCTTTTTCCCCCCAGCAGGAGCACTGGTTTGAGAAGGCGCTGGGGGAAAAAAAGGGGTTTGTCATCAAGAAGATGAAGGAGGATGGAGCCTGTCTCTTCAGAGCTGTCGGTTCGTATGTTCAAACACGCACACACACATACTATTGCTTTTTCCCAACAACGTTGTTTCCTTTGGTCCCATTCCAGTAGATTACACTAGATGGCGCTTTTTGTACAGATATAGACAGTTCTAAGTGGTTATTCTCTCTGTGGAGCGTATCTAAGTTCAAAGAATTCTAGATAGTTAACCTGGTTCTTTAGTCATTTGTGGAATATACAAGTAAATCCTAGTGGTTAGTACAATTTCCAATGTGTTCTGTGGGGCCTAGTGTTCCTGAGTTAGCCTCAGGTTCTGCAGTAGTTTTCCCTCACCTGAGTTAACCCTAAAAAGAAAACAACAGTGAAAAGGGAAAGTGGGAGGGAGGAAGGGAAACAGAAAAGAAAGACAGAGAGAGTCCTGGGAATGGCTGCTAGTATCAGGCTCTCTCAGCTGCACTAACCCTAAGGCACAGAGCGAAACTCCATTCATCCATCCATGCCCCCTTCTCTCCATCCTTCCACTCCCAGTGACCTAGATGTGAGAGTTCCCAGCAGGAACCTGAGCCAGGCTCTAGCAGCTTGAGTCCTACGGGGGAGGGAGGGGGGGGGAGGGGGAAACCCATACCTGGCCAAACAAATAGACTGCACCAGGAAAAATCCTTTTACATAAGAGTGACACTGAAACAAAGCCAAGGCTTCCTGTTTAGTTTGATTTCATCACAATAAGGAAGGAATGCCTAAAGAATGTTTTTGTTTCCAAATCAGTTGTACTGGTAAAGTGCTAAGGAAACAGAATGCGAGTTCAGTCATAAAAATTTCCTTCCTCTCATCTCCCCTCCTGGTTCTTGTTTGTGCAACGACGTTTACAGTTAGTGTAAAGTCCCACCTTTTTATATCACTTCCCATTATTAACAAAAATATTGATCCTTATATTCATAATTGATTCATTTCAGGTTGTAAACCTGTGTGTTCAGATTTCCACAGTTTGTGTTAGGTAATGTGTTGTCATTGCCCTAGGGCTTCTTAGACATTTGCATGTTACCATGCCAGTTCATTGATGGTATCCCTGGTTTGAATTGAGGTGATGTAACCATGCATTCACCTCCTCAGCCACAGGTGGAGCATTTGTTGCCAGATCGCCCCGAACCCTTTCACACACTTTAGCTGCATTCCTGTGGCCGTCGATAGAAACTAGCCTACAGTGCATTCAAATGTTTGACTATTGTAGTCATAATTATGTTGCATTAGCATAGATCTAATGACCTTTGACTGGCATCTTTCTGTATCTGTCTCTCTTTGTCTCACTCTCTCTGTATCTGTCTGTCTCTGTCTCTCTGTCTCACTCTCTCTGTCTCTCTGTCTCACTCTCTCTGTCTCTGTCTCTCTGTCTCTGTCTGTCTCACTCTCTCTGTCTCTGTCTCTCTCTCTCTCTGTCTCACTCTCTCTGTCTCTGTCTCTCTCTGTATCTGTCTCTCTCTGTCTCACTCTCTGTCTCTGTCTGTCTCACTCTCTCTGTCTCTGTCTCTCTGTCTCTCTCTGTCTGTCTCACTCTCTCTGTCTCTGTCTCTCTGTCTCTGTCTGTCTCACTCTCTGTCTCTGTGTCTCTGTCTCTCTGTCTCTCTCTCTCTCTCTCTCTCTCTCTGTCTTCATCCCTAGTACATCCAGGCCCATCTGATCATTTCATTGAATGTTTTTTAACGAGACTCGTAGGTTAACAACACCGTAGAATCTATGTCTAACATAAGCCCACACGCAACAGATGGTTTGGTTTCATTAGTGTAATCTGTGTCATCACCGTGTGCCGGTGCTTTACTGAAAAACACTCATTTGACCTCCCCCCCGACCTCCTGCTCTGCCCAGGTGTGTTACTCACCACCTGGCCGGCAAGAGTGTGTAAGGGTAGAGTGTCTCAGTGTGTTGTGTTTTAGTGACTGTCGTATCTCACAGTCTGCCAGACTGCTGAAGTTTCTGTTGTGGTTAGGTTAAGAAAGTCTCAAATGTTATAAAAGAACAGGGAAATAACCCCCCCCCCCCCCCGGTTTCTATTCTTTATTTCTTGGTTATTTTTCTGCACACCTGAAACCAGCAGGGAAGGTGTAAAGGGGGTGTTTGATGTTGAACTCTCTCTTGTATCCATTTCAGGGTAGGCTACCGTACATTAACCAGGCTAGGAGCCAGCTCATTATGGGTTTATACTGAGAACTGGAAAAGTGTGGTTCTACTAGTTAAACCCCGTGGTCATGTGTGTGCGTGTGTGTGTCAGGTGAGCAGAGTTGTGCTGATGGTGATCAGCAACTCAGGCAGGAATGCCAGGGATCAGCAGGTATGCAGAGCCCTGACGCAGTTTGGAGCTGTCTGTCTACTCAGGAGAAGAGCCATGTGCATTTCATCCTATTCTTGTCTGATTCATGATTAAAATGTCATTTAGACGTGTGGTCAGAAAACACGGTCCCCTGCGACCAGCTGAGGGTCAGTTGGACCTCGTTGTTAGTTGGTTACCTGATGATAGTTTCTCCTTCTTTCTCACCTATGTTTTGTTTCTCTGTCTTTCTCACACTCTCTGTGGCAACCGGGTGAGTCAGAGCAGCACATTCACTAACCACCAGACCCATCTGGGTTTTTACCTGTCACCTCTCAGGTCTCTCTCACACACACATTCACACCCACACATCACACTCACACATACCCTTCTCTCTCTCACACACATACACGCACGCTCGCACACACACACGCGCACACACACACACGCGCGCACACACACACACACACACACACACACACACACACACACACACACACACACACACAGAGCTTCTCACTGGTGTCACAGTTCTGTCTGCTCTTTGCCCTAACCTCTGATGTGTAACTATGAACAGGACTGTGCTTTGGGCCCACCAGTATGTCTATCAAGCTGAAAGCTCTATGAGTAATTAGATGTCGGCCTGTTTGATTTGTTGCGTTTCGGGGACTGTCACATTCCATAGATGCCTAACGACACCTGACATTAGTTCTACCTGTAAACAGATACCTGTCGGTGTGTCCACCTACATACAGGCAGGCAGGCAGGAAGGGAGACATGCAGGTACTTGTTATTAAGTTTACCTGTGGACTTACTGGCAGGTTGAAACACAAATACCTGTCATTGTGTTTACTTGGGCTGTTTGGGTGAGTGGTTTCATTTCCCAGTTCCATTGCCAAAGATGGTAATGACACACAAACCTGCCTTTGTTGAACTTTGCTCTCTTGTGGACCTACCACCTTAGATGTGTGCTCACTGTGCACCATGACCTACAGCAACTCAGTGGTCTGCAGCCCTTTCCATTGCAGCGTAAAATCCCAAAGCACTATTGCCACCATATTTGGTACCTTGCTATTAGGGGTGTACCAATATCTCGTGGAACAATATATCGCAATACAACATTTTTACAATATGTATCGTAGAGTTATTGCAATGTTTTTACAATATGACTTCCGTTTGATCCTATTGGTTGAGCTACCAACACCCAACCTACTCTGCACCTGCGTCGTGTGCATTCATTGAATTCACAGAAAGCTCTTCAACTGAGTTAACTAAATTGTATGTACAACAAAGAAAATTATTGAAAATATTTAATGTTTTGGAAATGAATCCGTTAATTGATTTTAAGTTTCATTTAAAATGTAGTTCAAAATATCATGATACGTATTGTATTGTACACCCAGTATCGTAATACGTATCGAATTGTGAGCTGAGTGTATCATTACACCCCTATATCCCGTATGAATTAGACTTTAAGGCTTTGGCATTGATGTGATTGCCAGAGCCTGGCCTGGCCTGGCCTGGCTGGGGCTGCTGGTGTCCCATTGAGGGCCAGCCAGTCTGGGCTGATATCCCCTTTGTGTTGTTTTGAAACCCTGTGATGAGGTCACAGCTGATGTCAGAGCTGGGCATGTGAATGCCGGCTGTGTTGCTTTATTGTTGAACTTTGGTGATGGTGTCCTTTGGCTTGGTTACTGTAACAGGCCTCAGGCTAGACTGGACTGGACATTTTCACACGGCAGACGCACACTGTTGCATGATTATTCTGGAGAAACCCATTCTTCTGCAATATCCCCCTGACTGACCTTAGGAGAGTAACTTTCTGATACTGTCTCCATCTCTCTCTGTCTGCCTCTCACTCTTTCCATTCCACTCATTGGGGTGTATTGGAATGAAATAACACACATGTTCAGTTTAAAATCAGCAGTTGTTTCTCACTAACAAACACACACATTTTGTAATACAATCCATATCAGCCTCAGTTCTTCCAGTAAAGAGGAAGGGGGTGGGGGGTTTGGGGTGAAGCTGGAGTGTTGTAATGCCATGATTCAGGCCTTACTGTAAGCCTGACCTGTGTCATGCACAGTCCACGAGGACACGGTGGACTAGGGTCATTCTTGCATTGCTCACTCAGAAGGGTCACAGTACACATGTACAACCACAAACCCAGAGCACGTGAACAGTGATGTGTCACCCCGGGCCAGTCATTCTCAGCGGAGGGCCCTGCGTGGAGAGGCGAGTGAACTTTGACATACAGATGTCTCCCAGCTAGATTTGTAGTTGTGAAACAGGCTGTCCGTCTGTGTGGCCGTGTGAGACTCTGACCAGGAGGTTAAAGACATGGGGGGGGGGGGGGGGGGTTACCGAGGGAGACCGGCTCCACAGTAAAGGATCTGCAGGGCACCTAGTCTGGTTTTCCTAATAGTAAATGTATTTCACTCTTATGAAGGAAATAAGACTGGGGAGCTTGCAGATTGTGGCTCCTCTTCCATCCTGACCATAGGTTGTTGTTTTTTTTACTGAATGTGGGCAAATAATGTCTACAATGCTAGGATTTCTATTATTAATAACAACATTAAATACAATTCTACTTTGTGGTGGTATTAGACAGATGGATTAAATACAAGACAAACATGATACAATGAGTATTGCAATATGCTTTCCAAAAGACTGCTGGATGGAGCTTCAGGGAAGGATCCTTCCAGGAATCCTGGGGCCTGTTGTCTCAGGTTGTAATGACTGAAGTGACATGGGAGGGTCAGAGGACTTTCTTGATTTCCCCCGATACTCTTTATATGAGACTGAATGAAACCAGTGAAGGGCATATCCATACATACATTATTATTGTTATTACATACAACTGCTAGCGCTGGTGTTGTTTTTCTGATCATTACAATGAGATTACAATGACAGTTCAGACTGATCCTTGAGTCAGTATTGACCTGTTATGTTTGAGGATCAAAGTTTAGCTTTGAAGTTGGTGGTGAGTGAACATGGTCACCCTGTGGTCAAATAGCACAGGTCAGTGGGACCTGGCACAGACCATCTGCCTCACTCTTTCTGTCTCTCTTTTCTACTTTTTGTACAGTCTCGTTCCTCAAAGAAGTCCTGTCAATGGGGATTAGGCAACTACACGTTGGTACTGTAGAGAGACAGAGTAGTGTGCGTGTGCGTGTGCGTGTGTGTGTGTGTGTACTGTAGTGAAG
Source organism: Osmerus mordax (assembly GCF_038355195.1). Lineage (NCBI taxonomy): Eukaryota > Metazoa > Chordata > Actinopteri > Osmeriformes > Osmeridae > Osmerus > Osmerus mordax. Next base: position 16,100,064 of record NC_090056.1, read on the forward strand.
GGGATTGTGGGCCTTGCCAGGTCTTGGGATTCTAGAGAACAATAATGACGTGCTTCCATGTGCACCCTCTGCCTTTCTGCGTGGTTACTACCAACTCTCCATTGACTACTAACGCGCACACTCTTCTGTCGTATTTGATAAAACTTTATCGGGGGCTTCCAGACTGACAGGGCGGGAACCCAACCATCCCGCCTTTTCTCTCTCGCTGCCTGTGGCCACACCCCTTCCGAGAAACTCACTGTGGCCGACCTATCAGAGGCCAGCGGCAGGAGAAGGGCTTGTTGCGGTTATTAGTTTCCTCTGTGGGTGTTGGCTCTCTTCTCCTTTCTTGTGAAGCCTATCATCTCTGTGGTCACTTCCCACTAGCTTTAAGCAATGAATGCCTTCCTCTAACTCCCCCCTCCTCTTCTGCTTCCTCCCTGGTTGACTGTTGACTAATTAAGCTCCAGTCCAGAGGTCACAGCCCGGACCAATGGAACTGGCTGAGAGCTAATAGTACCAGTCAGTACTGAAGCTAGTTTTCAAGATGACATTGATGATGTTTACATGTCTATATTGTGACTGTGGTTGCAGGTGGTCATGTGAGTGCAGCTGATTGTGGTCGTTGTGGCCGGTCATTTTCTAAAGCAGAACTCTAGCACACTGGACTTCTAGTCGTAGATGATCTGTTTTGCTTGTCGAGGCCTAGTTCCGCATAGCTGTTAGTCTGTGTGGTTGGTTAGTTGTTTGTAGCTGAGTGGAGCAGTGGAAAGATGAGAAAATTTGTTTTTCTAAAGATGACTCACACAGAAATTTGTATTAGTGGGGAACCCCCCTTCCCGCCCCCAGCAGGTTAAATAAAATAATAAAAAATAAAAGCACCTGGCGTATGCCACCTATACTGTGGGGCGTGTGTGTGTACATGTTCTATTAACATCTTTACCTCTGCAATGGAACCGGGAACTGGGAACTGAAACCGCTCACCCAAATTCAGTCAGTCAGACAATAGCAGACCATGTGACCTGAGTCTTCTTCCTCTGCTTCTTATCTGGGTTACTAGTTTATGCTCACTCTTCAATAACACAATCAGAGAATCAGCTTTTTGTCTTCAGTGTTATTGTCTCTTTATTGCCTACGCATATCCCTTTGTCCATTCAGCCTCTGGAGACACGTCTGTATAGTGCATCAGATTCTGGCCTACATAAATAGCTGGATATAGACAATAAAATGGTTACAACTTAAAGTTTCACTACATTATCATGGGCCTAAGATAACATCACATTCTAGGAAGCCCAGTGTATTATTTGCTCAAACAGCTATCAAAACAGTCCCTTGCAGCTCAAAATATAGGCTATGGTTAGTGCTACTGGATGGGGAACTTAAAGGGTTGCTGACAGTAAGTCGAGTATATAAAAGCCATCTATAAGGGTGGGGGGTCTCTAAATATAGTGTTACCAGCAAGACTGATGTGCTATGTGAGGTGTGTGATCAAAGGCCAAGCTGCCTGCTTGCAGTGCTGCAGCAGAGGGGATGCGGCTGCAGCTTCTGCAGCTACAGCTCAACACTGCTGCTTTCATACTCAGAACCAAGAGGAAGTTGACCAAGAGTTTCTGAGAATCTTTGCGGCTTGTGTCATGTGACATGCCGGAATATAGAGCAAAGCTCATTTGCATACCGCTCTCGTAGTGGGGGGGGGGGGGGGGGGGGGGGGGGGGGGGTGAAAACGGTTTTAGGTTTTGTTTACATCTGGTACTCTCACATCTGACTCAGTAGCAGAAATCACATTCAGAATAGCTTTGAGGGGAAGCCCGCCAAATGAGTCTGCAGATCATGCAGATCACACTATCAGTCATACCCATACCCATTAACAGCCCATGCACCTTTGCTGTTAAAACACACATTTTCCAATGCGATGATAATGATGATGATGATTGTTGGTCAGACCTGCAATTCATCAGAAAATGTATCAGAACAATTCATATTGCCTGATATCGGTCCTTATCCTGTCATTCTTATTTCTCTTTCTTTCCCTCTTCCTCCATCTTTGCAGCTGACCAAGTGTATGGAGACCAAGATATGCATGAAGTTGTTCGTAAACACTGCATGGACTACTTGGTAAGTCCGCTCGCTGCAAGGCCTCATGACTGCCCAGTGATGGGAACTGTAAGCTTTTGCTTTTAATCTTTTAATATGAAGGTTGGATGTCAATAATGCATAATCGATGCTAACTGCCTGCCTGTCTGTCTGTCAGATGAAGAATGCAGACTACTTCTCCAACTATGTGACAGAAGACTTCACCACATACATCAACAGGAAGAGGAAAAACAACTGCCATGGCAACCACATTGAGATGCAGGCAATGGCAGAGATGTACAATCGACCTGTGGAGGTCTACCAGTATGGCACAGGTGTGTGTGAAAGATTGATTGTATGAGAGTGTGTGTGTGTGAGAGCTTCCCCAGACCTTCAGCTGTGTGTGGGTAACTAACCAGACAGTGCGTGTAACCTTTGAAATTCTGTCCTACCTTCTGTTTCAGAACCAATCAACACGTTCCATGGTATCCATCAGAACAATGACGAGCCAATCAGAGTCAGCTACCACCGTAACATACACTATAACTCTGTAGTGAACCCAAACAAAGCCACCATCGGAGTGGGCCTGGGCCTCCCTGCCTTCAAACCAGGGGTAGGTACCGGTCCTCGTGCACCCCCCTCCCTCCCCCAACCCACCCCCAAACACACACACACACACACCAAGCCTCCCACCCTTTTACCTGTTTAAATCAGAGTGGTAAGGAAAGGATGTGGAGTCGTCCTTTGCATCTACCCAATCCATGAAGGGGTGTGGGAGAGTCAGGTGGCTGAGCGGTTAAAGAATCGGGCTAGTAATCAGAAGGTCGCTGGTTCGATTCCCAGCCGTGCAAAATGACGTTGTGTCCTTGGGCAAGGCACTTCACCCTACTTGCCTCGGGGGAATGTCCCTGTACTTACTGTAAGTCGCTCTGGATAAGAGCGTCTGCTAAATGACTAAATGTAAATGTGTAGGGAGTAAGGTTACAGAGGGTGTAATGGTTAAGAAGTCGCTGGGTGTAAAAGTTGGGGGGCATTGAGTGTGAGTCAGGGTGTGGTGTTTAGGGAGTAGAGAGGGCCGAGTGTGTGTCTGATGCAGCACTCCCAGACAGAGATGAGATGAGAGCAGGCAGGCATGAAGGCAGGCCTCAGCCAGGAGACACATTCCTCATGGCACTGTTGGCTTCTGTTCTCTGTTAGCAGGTCACTGCTCTGTAAACTCTGACATGTCTGCTGAAATATACACAAACACAAGCGCACTGCGGGCTCGTTTGATCCTATTCTTAGCCAGGTTACCAGAGATTCCCCACTGGAACACTTCCAATGGTCCTCAGCAAATGATGTGTCCAGTCTGAAGCAGGAGGGAGCAGGAACAGACAGCGGACGTTTTGGCACAGATCTGAACACCTCTCTTATGTTGACGTTCTTTGACTTTCTTCGCCTCATGGGGAACAGAGACTTTTTTGTGACCACTACTCCCATTATACCCATACAAATTCCACCATCAGGTTGGTCAACAGAATAACCCAGGCTTTTTCCCTGAGTCGTGAGATAAAGTGAGACTATCTCTGGGACTAGCCAATACTGTACAACTCATCACTGTGAGGCTAATTTACAGTGAAGTATACTTAACTTGATAGGGCTACCCTTGGCTAGGCTAGACCAGATCAGACAAGGCTACTTTAGCCTAGTTCAGTGGTCTTCAACCCTAGTCCTTAGGGCCCGCTGTCCTGTTTTTTTTTAGATGTTTCCCTGCTCCAACACACTTGATTCAAATGAAGGGGTTGTTATCAGGATTCTGCAGAACTTTCAACTTACTGGCCTAGTAAACTGAAAGCTAAAATAGGCTGTCATGCTAACTTGGAGTTGTGTAGGTCATGCTAACTTGGAGTTGTGTAGGTCATGCCATGGGTCAGGCCACCCTGGAGCATGTGAGCTGTGTTGTGGTGGGGTGTTGATGCGGGCTGTTCAGGTTACTCAGTAGTGTTTAGCAGTAGGGACACAGTAACGGACAACAGACTGTAAGGTCACCTCATTCATGCAGAGAGAACGTACCGTTTAGGGAAGCACACACACAAACACACACACGTATACACTGCCATGGTCCAAGTACAACAAACACACCCACACTATTTGATGTTGTTAGATTCTTATCAGCTGTAGGTTTCCAGGCAAGGCTATAGCCAGTGTCAGGTTCAGTCTGTGCATGTGTGTACAGAAGCTTCTGGTCAGATATAGAAAACAAAGTGTACTTTTGGAGAACACATTTATTGTGTCATGTCCTCCTTAACCGTTCCTTTAGATAAATGCAATAAAGGAAATTTTGAAAACTGCTAGTTGCTCACAGGATGTTCTGACTGGGAGGTGGTTTAGGGGGGCCATGGCCACTCCTGAAACACTGAACTGCACGTTCTGCTACTTTGACGTGGACAAACGGCTGACCTCGGTCTCTTCTCCTTGACTCTGCTTTCTTCCTCTAAACCCCTCTTCTTCTGCCCTTCTTTCCCCTGCTCTGTATCCCTCTTCTTCCTTCCCCCTAGCAGTATGCAGACCAGTCGTTGATGAAGAACGCCATCAAGACGTCGGAGGAGTCGTGGATCGAACAGCAGATGCTGGAGGACAAGAAGAGAGCGACCGACTGGGAGGCCACCAACGAGGCCATCGAGGAGCAGGTGGCCAGGGAGTCCTACCTACAGTGGCTACAGGACCAAGAGAAGCAGGCCCGACAGGTACACACACACACTCAAACACGTATAACACACACACATTCGCTGAAACACATATAACACACACACTCACTCAAACACATATAACACACACACACTCAAACACATATAACACAAACACACTCATGCAAACACATATAACGCAAACACACACAGTCAAACACATATAATGCAAACACATATAACACACACACACTCACTCAAACACATCTAACACACAAACCCACACACACTCACACTCACTCAAACACATACAACACACATACACTCACTGCCTCTCACCATTCTCTCTTCCCAGCCTCGTAAGGCCAGTGCCACCTGTAGCTCGGCCACTGCTGCGGCCTCCAGCGGTCTGGAGGAGTGGAGCGCTCGATCTCCTCGCCAGCGAAGCTCCGCCCCTTCCCCAGAAAACCCTGACCCCTCTCACTCCCACCCTGACGTCAGCGCCAAGCCCCCATCCCCTGCCGGCGCTGCACTCATCCTGCCCAAGCCCCCATCGCCTTGCGCACCAGGTAAGACTCCTTCTCCCTCCATCACACACGCTCCATCCCAGAGGTTAAAGACATTGGATAGCCTGATAATAGTTGTATGGACGAATTGTACAGCTCCCTCCTCACCCCTCCTCTCTCCAGGTCCTAGTAACCAGGCTGGAGTGGGGCGTCACCATCTGGAGTACCGTGCAATCATGCAGGAGATGTCACCCACCGCCTTCGGTAAAAACCTTCCTTGGCCTTATAAGTATACCCTTCATAGATCCTATATAGACTTTTTTACCCTCTTTTAATTGCCTTATATTTTTATTTACCTTTTAATGGCCTTTTATAGATCTTTCATAGGTACTTTATATGACCTTCATGTATAGCACGGGAGTCAGTCAGTCGGTTAGGGAATCGGGCTAGTAATCTGAAGGTTGCCAGTTCGATTCCCGGCCGTGCCAAATGACGTTGTGTCCTTGGGCAAGGCACTTCACCCTACTTGCCTCGGGGGAATGTCCCTGTACTTACTGTAAGTCGCTCTGGATAAGAGCGTCTGCTAAATGTAATGTAAATAGCAACAACAACAAAATCTTGTAATTCTAGACCGACACGAGCCCTTCATATGATATATTCCTTCACAGCCCTTAAGGTTTCCAGTCCTATCCATTCATTCATTCAGAGGAAGATGCCTTGAATTTCCTCTTTCTGGTGTTTATATAACTGTGATTGCCTTACATGGCTAGTTGTCAACACTAGCGGGATTGTCCTACATAAGTGGCCGATCCAGTATCAGGTGTGTGTAGGGTGATGTTACACTGCAGGTAGAATACTATAGAGGTGGCCTAGTTGTCACTAGGGGGAAGGGAAAGGAAATTTAAATCAACACTGTGTGATGTGTGCACTGCTACATAAAAGTGTACGCAGTTAAGGAACAGAAGAAGAAGGAACATATGGTGTGTAGTGGTTTTTACAGATGGAATTTAAATTCATTATGTACATTTGATTTCTTGATTTTCATGTTCCTTGTGTACCAGGAGGTTCACTCACACGCTCAAAACTTGCCAGTCCTTAAATGTCAAGAAACGTTTTGACAGTATTCAAATTATTCAAAGGGCTACCAGTGTAAAAAAAAATATATATACTTTAGTGTCCTATGACAGTCAAATAGAGGATAACAAAAGATAACAAGAGCAGTTTTACTGCTGGCCTGGTGAGGATGGGAAGAAGTAGGTGTGTCTGTGCGAAAAGGACCAGATTAGGTCTGGTGAGGACAGGACAGTTCTGTTGTCTGTTATCAGATAGCAGTCTACAGTGTAGCTACAATACACAGTGTCAGAGAGCCCAAACAACAGGGAGGATGAGGGAGGGAGGGATATAGAGGGGTGTGAGATACAGAGGGATGGAGCGATGACAGTGTGAGTAAGAACGGCCCTGACAGTGAGAAGGGGTACTACTGTATAGGTGGTGGGATGGATGGGTAGAAGCTGGAGAAGTGTGGAGGTGGATGGATGGAGGGAGGGATGAAGAGAGGGAAAAAAAGGAAAGTCTTATGATGTTAACTGTAACCTTTCTGTGTTTGGCTGTTTGTCTGTGTGTTCACTGCAGGCCTCACAGACTGGGAGGATGATGAGATCCTGGCCTCGGTCCTGGCCGTGTCACAACAAGAGTACCTCGACAGCATCAAGAAGAACTCCATGCATAGAGAGCCCTCCCCGGACAGCAGTTGATAACGGGGACCCAACACACTCTCAACCCCCCCCACCCCTTAACCCTGTCTTCCCTCACCCTCGGAGAAGACTGACCAGGGAGATCCCCACACTCGTTTTCCAAACGTCATCATGCAAACCATCTGGTCTTCTCTCTCCTTCTCTCTCCTACACACCCCTTCCTTGACTCTCCACACCCTCCAATAAAGACCCATCATAACCAGGCTCCACCCCCCCTCCTTTCTAATACCATTGACTCCATTATCTGGACTTATTTAGGTGCATGTTTAATGGAACACAACAAATATCATCATAGAAAAACATGGAGAAAATAGCTAAAAAAAAATTGTCATACTTATCCTCTTAATGATTCATTAATATAAGTTTGTTTTATTTTATTTTCTTGTTTGGGATGAAAATACCTTTTTTCTTGGAATAAAAGAGGAAATCTTTCTGAAATATATGACTTGTCCCTGACTTACTACCTTGTTTTAATAGATTTATGAGATTTATGAAACTGGTGACAAACCTAACCGGTCAAAGACATAGCAAATGTAACTATTGTTGAAATCAACCTGGGAATTTACATTACATTTACGCGACTTCCAAGAGAGACCTTTACAAAAGAGGTCACTGATCATAACAACAAGATAGCCCCAATCATTGCGAGCACCCAAAACATGAAGCATACATTGTGGAAAACCAAATAAGTGCCAAAGGGAAGAACCATAAGGGCATGCAGTTAATTGTTAATTTGTGGACATTACTTTGTTTTAGCCTTGCTTTTGTTTTAACATTTAAAAATACCGATCTGTCGAGGCAGTTCAATGGTGAACCCGCCCAAAATAAACGATGCTGTATTCCTTTTGTCATGGTTTGGTTCACATGTATATGAATGCATTTCTTTTTTCTTGCTGTATATAAATATGTGCGATATTGTAGGTTACTGAAAGCAGAACTATATTATGACCACGGACCCTTTTCTCATCAGAAACGCCTTCCTTTACTGGAACCCAGGCGAAGTGGTGAAATTCGGAGAAAAGTAAACAGCAGCTCATTAATAGTAAAATCATCAAACCGTGCTTAACATTTGATTGGACATCTATTCAAAATATCGTCATGTTCACCACACCTATTGGATAAGGGATACTTGTGGGCGTATTTAATGCTGATACTACAAATCCGCAACAAACTTCGGTGAGACTTGACAGTTTATAAAGCTCACGAGTCGTCCAGGTTGAACGTTGGAACCTTGCTTGTCGGATATTTTGAAACTTGAGAAGAATTTACTACGGAAGTTCTATCGTGAACGAATGGATATAACATTAATCAAACCGCACTGGAAGTAGCCTACAATATTATACTATTTAATTCCTCCAGTTTGAAAGATGTTGGACAAACGCATTGTTGTAGATCTGCATTTGGATCAAGATGCCAGAGGAAAAAGCGGTAAGAGACAGACTGAGCAGACAAGGCTATATTTATTAGCCTCAGCCTTAGTTTACAGTAGTTATAAATATGATGTTGGTTAATGAGCTTGGAATTGAGGTGGTAGTTAGTAGGCTACATGGTTGGGTCACAGCATTGGAATTCACCAGGGGCTATTTGTTTCTGTTACCACAACAAAACAGATAGCTCTAGTCTACCTACCGTGGAATCGCATGCTTGTCTTTTATCCTGTGAAATTATTTAAACCAATAGATGTTTTTTTTTTACCATGATTTTAAAACAATGTGTATTTATAAATATTTTTACATCCAAAAATGTAGGGAAAGAGGATTTTGAGAAGCAGTACCAGTTTGGAGCACTTCTTGGAAGCGGTGGATTTGGGTCCGTCTTTGCTGGGCAACGACTTTCAGATGGCCTGCAGGTATGCTAATTCACAAAAGTATTTAAACAAGAAAGACAACTATTATATATATATTTTTTTTAATCTCCGAGAACTAGTAGCCTACAAAATATTTAATGAGGCTAATACATTTATTTTTATTTGTTTTCAGGTGGCCATAAAACAAGTGTCAATTGAAAGAGTTCAACAGTGGGCGAGATTGGTAAGTGTAAAAGCGCATTGACGTTTTTATACCATGTTGTGATTCCAATCCAGTTTAATGCATTTCAAATATTCCGAATGCAAAATAAAATGTGAACTATAGTCCCTTACGCCCTCTGTTGGTGATAGATTGAGGTACATCAGGTTATTTCCACTGGCGCGGTTATTCATATCGCATGACATAGTAGTGGGAAATGACGCATAGGGTTTTTCCTTCGTAACAAAACGAGAATTTACAGCATTTTCAGCGGTATTTTCCCAGTCTTTCCGCAGCTTTTTGTGGTTATATTATTTATAGTTATATATTTATATTTTTTACATGTTTAACATATATAGCATTTTCTTATAAAATGTCAGATATACTAACATGACCTTTCTTCTCTCCTTCCCTTCTCTTTAGCCTGGTGAAGCCTCTACTGTGGTTCCCATGGAGATTGCACTATTGATGCACCTGGGTGGGGGTCCCGGGGTAGCTGGGAGTCCGGGGCACCGGGGAATTATCCGGATGTTGGACTGGTTTGAGGTCCCAGGTCAGGGCTTCCTCATGGTGTTTGAGAGGCCCCAGCCCTGCCAGGACCTGTTTGACTTTATCACAGAGAGGGGATCCTTGGACGAGCAGCTTTCTCAGAGGTGTGTACAGACCTGGTTGAACTGGTGTTAGACCAGGATACTGTCTGTGCTAGCAGTTTAGAGATCATTTATGTTTAATAAACATCTGTCTTTCGATCACTAGCTTTGACTTACCATGGATTATTTTTGGAAACTCATTTTAAATGTGGTAGTATGGTTGTATCTGAAGTCTAACATGTTGTTCTTGTTGTTCCTGCCAGGTTCCTGCGTCAGATTGTGGAGGCCTTGCAGTTCTGCCAGGCTCAGGGGATTGTCCACAGAGACATCAAAGATGAGAACATACTAGTGGACACACGGACAGGAGATGTCAAGATAATCGACTTTGGTTCCGGGGCCTTGCTCAAGGATACGGCTTACTCCGAGTTTGAAGGTGAGAGGACAACCTCAGGTTGTAAAACTTTGTATACAATCTCTGCACTTGGTGGCGTATGTCTAAACTACAATATGGACACTAAACTACGATATGGACACAATGTAGATGAACCCGTTACATGACATGTAATATCCTACTATACCTACTTTGCATCATGTAATAACCTGTCATTCCTATTCGTTCTCCTTTCTTCAGGCACGCGAGTGTACAGTCCTCCTGAATGGATCCTGGAGCAGCACTACCACGCACGGCCACTGACTGTCTGGTCTCTGGGTGTGCTTCTCTTCGACATGGTGTGTGGTGACATCCCCTTCGAGAGGGACTGTGACATCAAGCAGGCCATGCCAAGCTTCACTAAGCGCATCTCCAAAGGTGCGTCTAAGAACTTGCGTTCTGTTGGCCGGATTCCGAAGCCTCAGTATCCATCAGTTCATCAAATACAACTTTATTCAGATTGGTTTTCCATGATTGACAGTCTCCCTCTCACCCTTTGTGTCCTTCAGAATGCCAGTCTCTGATTCGCTGGTGCCTATCCTACCAACCTGAGGACCGCCCCAGTCTGGAGCAGATCCTTCATCACCCCTGGATGGAGCAGGGCGAGGACGTAGAGGAGGGGGGTGAGGCTGGAGACCTGACTGGGGAGAACAGCTTACCCAGCCAATCCAGCATCTGAGACAATGACACTTGAGCTAAGGATGGTCTGGGAAACTTCACATGCCATTGTCTGTAGTTCCTGCTGGTCTGGTCTGGTCTGAGGGACTAACCGATGCACTGTGTTCTGTGTATCCAGCCCTCCCCGAAACCTTGTTATTTATTGTTCAGTTTATTTTTTTTAATTATATTTGTAATTTATTTGACAGGTATTGCAAACATGTGTCAAAAAGTTGCACTGTCTATATTCCTGGGCTATATTATTTTTTTAAGAAGAAGTCTGTATAAAAACCAAAATAATTTAAGTTAAAAATTCAAAATGATCTTTACACTTTATAGGAACAATGACCACAAGAACAAATGTATACTTTTTGTTAACTTATGGGTATTTAGTACAGTATAGTTGTATTTTTATTTGATTTCAAGGGAGAAGTCAATTTACAGTAGCAGTAATACTGAAGGCATGTTGAAGTTTCTGGCATCCCCTGGGTTTGTTTGAGACAGAAACTCTCATTGTGGTCTAATGAAGATCACCCTCTTTCTCAAAAGAGTGACCTGGTTTTACAGGTTAGATACATATACCTACCTTCCTTGTTTTAGAGGAACAAAGGACTATCTTATGTTTACTGGTACACCTCACTGGACCAGGGTAACATATGTATCACATTGTTACAATTCTTAAAGGAAACACCCACAGCACTATGCACCTATCCTGCTACCTATGGACTGATCCTCTAAGCCCTCAGCAGCATTCCTTCCAACACGGACTAAGGCCTTGCCTCTGGTCTGTCCACCTGTCCAACACTGCTGTCTGGAATGTTTTGTTAATATTTTCATTTGTTCTTAACTTAAAGTGTGCATGCTGTTGACAGCTTGTTTCATGTCAGTTATGATGGTCCATTGTACACCATGGTTTAGGATGGCTTTATGCTTGCTGTACATGTTTTTCTCTTGGGCTTTTCTCTGAGGAGAATGGTTTATAATGAGGCATGTTACTTAGGGCCTCCATTTCAAAACCTAAACTAAACTCTGGAGCCGCACCTTGTCACTCAGGACTCAACACTCTATTTAACTTGCTCATACTTAACTCAACCTTCAAATCTTGTGATGACAGAAATACAGTATGTAGTATAGTAGTAGAATATCACTTGGTCATCCTGGAGAACACTGTGATTGTACAGTTGTAATTGTTATGTAAATACATTTGTATTATTGTTGTTCAGTGTCACAGATTAAAATTATTTATATTAAATGAGGATATGTTTGTCACACAGTTTTTTGGGTGTCATGTATTAAATATGTTAAATTAATTTAGTCTTATGACAACTAGTAACGCTTGTCCGCACACTTTTTATTTTAATACTGAGTTTGGCTTTTAATTGTGTTTAAGCTGTTAAGGGGGCCTTTCAAGGACCCCATAGTCTCTTTTCAATACTGTAGTTGTGTTGATATGAACTTACAAGCCAACAACAATGCCATGATGGAGCCTGGTTGGTTAAGGTTGAAGATCTTTGGTAAGTCATTCTGTGAGATCAATGGGAATTTCCCTGGTGCTTAATAAAAAGCTACGGTCTGATTAACCTTTGGCTGGTTCTGGTGAAGTAAGGGTTTATCATGTTTAAAGACTATTCTGTGTTCCCCCAGAACAGTTACATCACTGATGTGCACTGATGTGATGTAGCTCTTTTTTCAATGGGTAGACGTGACTGTTCACACACTCCGGCACAGTAGGTGGCGGTAATGTATATATGTCTATGGTAATGCACTTATAAGTAGGCTGGGATCTGCCAATCTAATTAATAGAAGAAGAAGAAAAAACAGGGAAACGATTGTAAGGGTAGCTAGTCAGATAGCTTGCCAGTCAAGCCTGGGCGAAACCACCTGGGCGCAAAAAAACAGAAGACCACTGTGTTCTCGAAGCGTAGAATGGCTCAGTTAGTGGGGTGATCTAGCATATAACTCATTTAAGTGTGGAAGGGAGTAGAGCTAGATGACAGCTGGGAAGCTAGCTGACGTTTGAGAAAAAGCTAGCTAGCCAGGTAGGCAGCTAGACAGACTAGCTTCCTAAAAGGCAGGTAGAGAAAGTGACAACTTCGTTCAGTTCACAACGACGCCTGTACAATCGCTAACATGACACGGGGCAACGACAGCCAAGAAACAGCAGACAAGACTCTCAGTCGACAAAATGAAGGTAAAGTTTAATAGCTTGCTAGCTAACGTAGTAAAAGCAAGATTTTGAAAATGGTTGTTTAAATCTGAACAAGAATACGCAAGAGAGTAAAATAATAGTTAGCTGGCCAGCACTAACAACAATCTCGCCACCTAATTTGGCGTATGCAAACTAATTGGTTTACTATTGGTAAGCGACAGCTGTCATTGGTTTCAAAAACTCTTAAGGTAGTTAAGGTTCAAAACTATTTTTACTGTGATTTTTTCGAGCTCTTTAGATCTTCAGTAGACAGCTATAGCTGTAGGATAATCAGTTAAAAAACTAACACACTTGGTGACGTGGAGGTGTTCGTGTACAGTACTCAAGTCAGTCACACCCAGGTGAAGGTGGGGCCAAGAACGGCCTTGTGTCAACATATTCAATTCAATATATTAATGGATCATGAACCACTTCCTTGTAGCTACGGCCGTGTGTCAACATATTGAATATGTTAATGAATGAACCGCTTCCTTGTAGCTACTGGACACAAGCACTTGTTCAAACCACCTTTGTGTTTTGAAGATCTGCATTAAGTCAGCTACATACATCCACTACTTATTTCAAATGTAGCATGCAAATTATTAGATTTAAACGTTATCTGTTTCTTGGGGCCAAATGTGACACATATGGCCCTCCTAAAGGTGTATTGAGATATGACAGAAAGTGAGTGTCTCATATTTTACAGTTTTAGTCTTTTTATTTCCTGCTTCCTGTGATTCTTGCAGTGAACAGGAAGTTAAAGTACACAAGTCTGGCGATCCTGGTGGTCCAGAATGCCTCGCTCATCCTCAGCATCCGCTATGTACGCACGCTGCCTGGTGACCGCTTCTTCACCACCTCTGCTGTGGTAATGGCAGAGGTTCTTAAGGTGCTCACCTGCCTGCTTATCATCCTGGTCCAGAAGAGAGGTCAGTCTGATAAACCACCTTACCCCTTAGGTCATTTTGTGTGCAAGCTTGTTTTCATGTGATGGTCTCCTAGGATGTTAAATGTTTTATAGAGTTATGAAATTGTCTAATCTGTAAACACTTGGACTATCTACACATTTGACAGATGTTCTTCACGGCATGCAATGGACCTTATGTTTACTTTGTGTGCTATAGTTCGCTACAAAACTCACAACAGTGGGGCAACAAACTTGAAATACTCGATAATGGAATTATAGGTGTATTGTGTAGCGAAACATAATTTACATTTAGCAGACACTCTTATCCAGAGCGACTTACAGTAAGTACAGGTACATTCCCCCCGAGGCAAGTAGGATGAAAGGCCTTCCAACCTTCTGATTAATAGCCCGATTCCCTAACCGCTCACCCATCTGAGCCCCCATAATATAGCATACCATCCAACTGTAAATATGCCCAGCCAGTGGCACTCCCTAACTCAAAACCATGTCATACTACCATGTTATATACTATGTTGAAAAATATTTAGGATATTCTTTCATCTTAAATACACAACAATATGCAAAAATAATCCACAAAGACATACTACACCTGGTTGTATTTCGTTGTATGTAAGCCAGCATGCTCTTAGCATGTCCACTGAAATGAGCTGTGTTCCTCTCCTTCTTCTGCTAGTGAACATCAGGGACTTTGTCCTGTCCCTGTATGATTCCATCGTGGTGCAATACAAAGACACCCTGAAGCTCGCCGTGCCCTCGCTAATCTACACCCTGCAGAACAACCTGCAGTACGTGGCCATCTCCAACCTGCCGGCAGCCACCTTCCAGGTGTGTTTGCGTGTGTGTCTGTGTTCATTTGTTTACCCATGTGTTTACCCATTTGTGTACCCATGCGTACAATTGCTGGAACATAAACACAATGTTTTGCATGTGATTTGTGTGTTTAGGTGACGTACCAGCTGAAGATCCTGACCACAGCTCTGTTCTCGGTGCTGATGCTGAGAAAGAGTCTGTCCAGGGTCCAGTGGATCTCCCTGCTGCTGCTGTTCGCTGGTGTAGCCATCGTACAGGTACAGCTGGCTCTGTGGGGGATGGAGGAGTCAGGGATGTTGGGTGTCAGGTTGACTGTTTTTAATGCCGTGGGTTCTCTCTCAGGTGGAGCAGGAGGGCAAGGTTAAGGAGACCAGCGTGAAGGGAGGAGCCAGCCAGAACTACGCCAAAGGCCTGGTGGCGGTGGTGGTGTCCTGCCTGTCCTCGGGCTTCGCAGGGGTCTACTTCGAGAAGATCCTGAAGGGCAGCTCGGCGTCCGTCTGGATCCGCAACGTCCAGCTGGGCATCTTTGGCACCCTGATGGGGCTGCTGGGGCTCTGGTGGAACGATGGGGAGGCCATGGCGGCCACCGAGCGCGGCTTCCTGCACGGGTACACCCCCATGGTGTGGGGCGTGATCTTCAACCAGGCATTCGGAGGCCTCCTGGTGGCCGTGGTGGTGAAGTACGCCGACAACATCCTGAAAGGCTTCGCCACGTCCTTCTCCATCATCGTGTCCACCGTGACCTCCATCTACCTCTTCGGATTCCACGTGGACCTCCTGTTCACCGTGGGGGCGGGGCTAGTGATAGGCGCCGTCTATATGTACAGTCTGCCCAAGCCTGCAGGCCCCATCCCTTCCACCGCTGGCCCCTCCCTTTCTTCCTCCAGCCCACCGCGGGGCGAGCTGGGCGACGGTGTTGGGGACTCGGAGCTGGACGCTTTCCTCCCAAAGTCAGTGCTGGTGAAATGAACAAAACTATCTGCAGCTTTCTCTCTCTCTCTTTCTCTACTCCTCCGCTGGACTTAAAACTAATTGACTCCCTCTCTTCCCCTTCTTTCTTTCTGCTGCTTCATCTGTGATTTGGGAACTCACCTTCCTCCATTTGTCAGTTTCTTGTCTTTTTTTGTGTGTGTGTGTGTGTGTGTGGGGGGGGGGGGGGGGGGGGTTGGTGTCACGTGGTCCCGTCCCCCTCATCTTTGGGAGTGTTGGGCTTGTCCTCTCAGTGGCCTGACCTGGTTTTCTTCTCTAAAAGCACAAGAGGGTGAAGTATCATTTAACCAGGCCACGAGGATGATAGTCTATTCATATCATCCATTCTCTGTCTCTGTCTCCCGCCCCCCTCTCCCTCTCTCCATCAGTTTGTCTGTCTACCTTATGTCAGTCATATGTCTTCAGCACTACCCACCCCTCCTTGCCTTAAAACGGTTGATTCTTCTTTTTTTTATGATCTTATCAGAAAAAGCCTTGCCACACATCCTGATGACTTGTGTGTGGGACACCGATATAGGACGATAAGATACAGTTGCAATGCAACTTGAATGTTGTCTCTTGAAGTTATCAGGTCTTCAGAAAAAACCCAGCTACATGGGTGAAGTCTCTTTATGTAAAGAGTCCTGGAAATACATTGTACTACTCACATCTAGTCAACGTAGGATATCAAAACTTTCCAGCTGGCATGGACACTTTATCAATGTCTGTAAAGGATGGGCTACTCTGTTACTGATTGTGTGTGGTTGTGTGTGTCTGGACATGCATTTGTTGTGCATATGGTTGTGTGCTCTAATGTGGCCTCCTCAGGTCACCTGACTGGTCTGGACCCAGTGAAGCGGGCCTCGCCCAAATGACGCACTGCTGAATCTCACATGCCTCCTTAGTCTGTGACCTCCTTTCTTGCCTGCTGGTGTCTGTCTTGTGTGTATCCTCTTTCCTTGCCATCCTTCTCAAAATTCATTGGCGAGGAATGGAGGACAGAAGAAGTGAGGGAAGATTCAGGCCATCGGAGATTCAGGCCAGTTAAGGTCAGAGTGGGTGTGGCTACCTGGGGTCCACCTGAGACAACCAATGGTCATGCTGTGCCTTTTTCTGTCATCTGTACATATCATAGGTTGAACTCGATAATTCAATATTATATATGTACATTTTAACTATGATTCACTCATGTTTTTTGTTTTCTTTGGTGGAGATAATTGTGGTGACAATGGAGGGTTTTGACACAGGCAGATATTTATAAACCAAAACTGTCCTATGTTGGACAATATTTTTTCTTTCTTCAATGGGTATACTGAGGTTGAATGTTTATATGTCCTTTTTTTTTTGTCCAACATGTTTCTTTGTCTCGGTGAAGGTCATAACCATCAGTGTCCTGGGCCTGGTTTGAAAACTCTGCCCTCCCTTTCTGAAGATGATCATCTCTAACCTAACATGAGTGGTGACCAGGGGTCTTCTGCAGGACTAGCCCCTAGCCAGTCATGTCACACAAGTGGAAAGAGAGAAGAATGAGTTTTGAAACTTGGCCCAGTTGTGTGGGGTGGGGAAGTCTTAATTTGGTCATGATGATTTTTCTCGTTGCTACGGTGTGGCTTTATTGCCATTTCTATTGAAGGCTATTTAAGGTGATATCCCAATGTAATATGGAAGGTAGAGTTATTTTGTATTTGCCCAAAAATACTTTTTTTATTGTTAAAGCTGTCAAGATGGGCCATCTCTAGGCAGGGGGAAGTTTTTATGTTAATGTATTACCGTTATGATGATGGTGAGGTGGGGTATGAATGGAAGCAAAGCTGCTTTTACTCCTGACAGGAAGCCCATGGCTGCATATGAGCATGCCATTAATCCACATATAGATTCTCGACAACTAACTATCAAAAGACATTGTTAACCATCCACCAACTTTCAACACAGCCATGTCAACAGAATTACAGTTGCTAGGCTAGTTTTACAGTTGGAACACCTGTGGATTATTGATAGTGGCCTACTGAAAAGTATTGCCTTCCATACATGAGACTTCTTCACAGACAACATGTAAGCGTGTCCATAACACTTATGTCTGTCTGTGTAGCATAGCCCAACCTCTGCTGTAGAAGAGTAGTCCTCCATGGGCTTTGTTCTGTCAGTGGGCCTGTGCAGAACTGTCTTTGATGCTGGTCAGACCTGAGTCCAAATACCATTTAGAACCAGTTCAGTGACTGCATGACTGTTCTCATCTGGCACAGTGGAACCCATAGCCAGTTCGCCCCTGGAAATGTGAATAGTAGTATTTGGAGCCAGGTCTAGTGCAAATACAAAGCTCAACTGGCCTTCATCTTGTGTCTTACATCCACCTCCATGTTGTTCATCTCTTCAACCTCTCTGTGGGTGGGTTGAGAAAATGAAACGATGGAAACATTTCGTGAAGAAAAAGGAAGGCAATAGTTGTCATTTTCACTTTATGTTCACTTGTTTAGTTTTGCACTTCATTTGTACGAATGGCAGTCTGTATTTGTACTTCTTCAAGTAAATCTTTTATAAAACGGGACATGGTTTAAACCCCGCTTCCACTGTTGTCTTACTTTACATGGTTATATTGTAAAAGATCTTCTAGGTAAATATGGTTCAAATAGATTTTTCTACTCTTCAAGTCTTCAATCATAATTGGGTGAAAACAAGCTCTTCCACATTGTTGTTGTCTAGCCTGTCATATTATTTTAGATTGTTAACACACCCTGTAGGAAGGATTGGCCGGCAGAGAGATCCTTTGTAATATCCAGGAATTACTACCTGTTGAACCTGTAGAACCTGAGATCCTGCCATTCTGCATGCCACACTGGGAGAGATAAAAACAGAGAGGCAGAAGTGAGTTGGATGAAAGACGTGCAACAAGATCTGCCGACCGCTTAAATTGTGACCAAAATCTTTAATAGATTGCAGAAATAGTTTAGAATTATGCTTTAAATCAACTAATCAATGGCCTCTAATTAACTAACCTGCCTTAAAGTAATGAGCAACCTTTCTAATATTTTTATTTTTAACTGATAGCTTTTGTCCTGTTCCCCGTCACTTTTCCTTACGCCTCTGTCTCTCTCTCCTTCTATCTCTCCCTCCAGGACCTCAGGAAAGGAGAAAGGATGCTGAGGGCAATGACTCCTACTCTATGACTGTCCTTCACTCCACACCTGCCCATCATGCCAAAAGAGAACCTAACTTCCGGAATGACAAGTGCCTTTAGAAGCTTGAAGATTCCAAAGCACAGTGATCTAGAAGACTAGCTCAGCTGACAGCTGGTACACAGGATTTTAAGTGGCACTTAAATGGTGCTTAGTTTACATGTAACTGGTCCTAAACTGAAACATGCATTGTTTTCACATTGTTGCCTTTAATTTGATTTATCTTGATCTGAAATTAACTGCCTTTTTCTACGTGTAACTTTTGCATTATTTGCTGTTGGGTTTAATCCCAACGGTTTTATTAATCCTTTTTGATCTTTTTTTCTATTAGAATGTTGTGTGACCCTGCTGGAAATGTTAGTTCTGTGGTGCTCTCTCCTGGCTGAAGTCCTAACTGTAAGCCTAGCTTAGTGCCCCACAAGGAGTGCTATATGGGAAAGCAGTCCACCGTATCCAGGACTATGACAGGCTGGCGGAAGTCAGTCACTAGGATCATTTGTCTTAATGTAATGTTTTTAGATGTCAAGTATTTGATTGTCTGAAGGTTGTATGACACTATCTGGAGCAGAGTTATCATGTCTGATTGAAATGTGAATGTGGAATATATGTCCATCCATATCATCATAACTTTTTACAATAAGGATATATTTATCAATAGGAATATAGATTGATAATAAAGCTAATTGACAATATTTAGTGTAATCTTTTTCAAAAAAACTAATGGAAAATGCGGAATGAGAAGCAGGAAGTGAAGATTAAAGGCACAAGGTGTACGATTCAGATGTTGACCACCAGAGGGAAACATTGTCAAAGTATTATGCTGTTAAGCGTTGAAGGCTTCATCGATGTGCACCAACATTCCAATTTGTTATCTGTTGACAGCACTGTGATCTACATGTACCATGTATGAAAAAGAATGATTGCATGACTGAAACACCTGGTTTAGGAATATCAAACTGACATTTTAATAACCGTGTGTTATTAATTGACAGTGTGACATTTCCATAAAACCTCCCATGATTTACATTTATGCATTTAGCAGATGCTTTTATCCAAAGCGACTTCCACGAGAGAGCTTTACAAAAGTGCATAGGTCACTGATCATAACAACGAGATAGCCCAAACATTGCGAGCAACCTAAACATGAAGCATACATTGTGAAAAACCAAATAAGTGCCAAAGGGAAGAAGCATAAGAACGTGATTTAGAGTTTTAGAGATTTAGAGTTATTAGACATCTGTGTACAAAAACACCAAAAGTTCGAGTAGCCCTAAACATACAGCATAAACTTAACCCTTGTGCTGCCTTCGGGTCACATGACCCAAAGGTTCATAACGAACCATCGTTGTGTTTACCCAATTTTACCCAATACAAAAACAAATAAAAATAATTTTCTTTTAACCTTCGCAATGTGGGGGGTCTGAGACAGCCCACCGGTTAAAAGAAAATGCTTCACTTTGTTTTTGTATGCGGTAAAGTTGTCGCAATACAACGGTGGGTCACAATGACTGATGGGTGAGAATGACCCGAAGATAACACAAGGGTTAAAAATCCAAATGTATCCGGTGTTTCTATTCATGCTGCTTGTGATTCTCTATATTTGCTGTGTGTGACCTGAAGACAGGCAGCATGCTTCTTGTGCCCTTCAGACATCATTCTTGCTGGACTATGTCTGTTATGGAAGGAGAGGACATATGTCTAACACTTGTCAATACCAGTCTAGCTTTCTGACTTCTGAAAGCATGGGCGCCTTGTTTATGCAAGGTGTCGTCGACTCACACACACCCACACCCTAGTCACATGCTAGAGAGCCTCTGTGGGTTCCCAGTAAGGCGTGGAAGCAGGGGATCTACGTTAGGTAATGGATATCCCCTGTTAAACTCCAGTGACACATGGGCCCTGTTCAACTTCACGGCAATACAACTGTCCTTTCTGGGAGAAATCACTGATGTGACAGGACTGGTTGGATGGTTTGTAGCATCTTCTTGGATGTCCTTCTAGAGTGTATGCTGGACTAGACTTCCTGTCTTACCTTACAGACCTCTAAAATAGTTCGCTGCATACATTTACCCCCCACAGAGACCACCACCTCACTTGTCATCCCAAGCGTGTGTGTGTGCAGGCAAGCAATCATGTTTCTCTCTCTGTGCATATATGAGTGTGTGTGTGTGGGTGGTATGCAGCGGTGTGTATGGGTTTGTCAGTGTGTGTGTGTACTGTATGTGTGTGAAACCCAGTTCACTTGTCAGCAGCTACACCTGTCAGCGCGCTCATTAAGCAGGGGGGCTGCACAGGGACAGCAAAATGAACTACTGGGCATGGCATGGAACAGGGAGTGGGAAGTAGTTATAGCTAGCAACCATTGTATGTATGATGCCAGAGGCCTGACTGTTGTTGACACTGGTGTATCATCTTTGTTCCCTGGACTCATTCCTGGCACATATTAACATGGCTGTTGATTGACCAGAAGTAAATACTGTACTTCAGGTAGCCTTTCTTTGTCCAGAAAACAACTGCATTCCTCATTTTAACTCACACAAACTTCATAGCCCTGGAAGTCGGTTTGTTTGGGACTGTCGGTCACAAACTGTCGGTTTGTTTGTGACTTGTGTGGGAGAAAACTTAAAAGTATTTCGAAACTAATATTTCTGAAAGGGAAGAAAATATATTACAATGATCTAGAGATTATACTGCAAGGCCGTGTCATAATATCAAATTTAATGTTATTTGTGTACCCCATTTTAACACGGGCACACATTTTAATAAGGGCTTTAATAAAGCTTGTAGATATCAACAACTTCAACTCAGAGAGAAGCCAAGCATAAACTCCCTAAACTGGTAAAAACAGTAATAAAACACACATGTGTTTATGACATGGCCACCTACAGACTGCAGGTCAACTGGTCCAGCAGCAAATTATCTGGACTCATCAGAAGATTCCCAACCTTCCATCATTTTACCAACATGATAGAAAAAACAACAGAACTTGTGAGTGACTCACAGACTATAGGTCTATTTCCACAGCCCCGGGGCCATAAAAGCTGTGCGCTAACCTTTCCCAGCCAGCTGCTGCCTAAGTCACAGGGTTTGGGCAGAACTAAACATAGAGCTATAAGTGTTGGAGTAACAGTAGCAGCTAGCAGGGCCTTGGTTAGCCTTGGGGGAGCTGCTGCCACCTAGCCTCACACTGCCAGATCCTGACAAACACATTGCGGTGTCCCCCCTCCACATATCTATGCCCCTGGCATGGCACACACACTCAAGCACTTAACAATGGCAGGAAGAAATCATATCCTTTAGTTATAATCTGCTAAATTTGTCTTTTCCTCTGCTGTGAGGTGACGACATACAGTACAGGAGAGAGTCAGGGACAGGTTTGGAGGGCCTGGGCTGGAGGGTTAGGGGTGGAGGGTTAGGGTTGGAGGGCCTGGGCTGGAGGGTTAGGGGTTAGGGTTAGGGTTGGAGGGCCTGGGCTGGAGGGTTAGGGGTGGAGGGTTAGGGTTGGAGGGCCTGGGCTGGAGGGTTAGGGGTGGAGGGCCAGGGCTGAGAGGGTTAGGGGTGGAGGGTTAGGGGTGGAGGGTTAGGGGTGGAGTGCCAGGGCTGGAGGGTTAGGGTTGGTGGGCCAGGGCTGGAGGGTTAGGGGTGGAGGGTTAGGGGTGGAGGGTTAGAGTTGGAGGGCCTGGGCTGGATGGTTAGGGGTGGAGGGTTAGGGGTGGAGGGTTAGAGTTGGAGGGCCTGGGCTGGAGGGTTAGGGGTGGAGGGCCAGGGCTGAGAGGGTTAGGGGTGGAGGGTTAGGGGTGGAGGGTTAGGGGTGGAGGGCCAGGGCTGAGAGGGTTAGGGGTGGAGGGTTAGGGGTGGAGGGCCAGGGCTGAGAGGGTTAGGGGTGGAGGGTTAGGGGTGGAGGGCCAGGGCTGAGAGGGTTAGGGGTGGAGGGTTAGGGGTGGAGGGCCAGGGCTGAGAGGGTTAGGGGTGGAGGGTTAGGGGTGGAGGGCCATGGCTGAGAGGCCGGTGCTGGATGGAGATGGCCCTGGAAAGTCCCTTTTCCAGATCGGAAAGTCCCTTTTCCATTCCTGTTCATTCCCAGGATTCAAAAAATATGTCCAGGGCTTCACTAAAGATTTGTATACAGTTTTCCACATACTGTATTCAGTTGGTTTCTAAACCATCTGTTTTGATGATCTTGCTGTACAGGGGAGATAGGGTTGTTGAAGTGTGAGACTACAGTGGGAGTCTCTTATATTTTTATTGGGGGTTTTGTTGGGTTGGGAGTGAGTTGCTACCCCAAGCGAAAGAGGTTAAGTATCTTGGGATCTTGTTCTCGAGTGACAGGAGAAAGGAGCTTGAGATCGACAGGCGGGTTGGTGTGGTGTTGTACCAGACTGTTGTGGTGAAAGCAAAACTGAGTCGGAAGGCAAAGCTTAAAAAGCTAACAGTCGATCTACGTTCCAACCCTCACCTATTGGTCATGAGGTTTGGGTAGTGACCAAAAGAACGAGCTAGTGACCAGAAAGTGTTTCCTCCATGTGGTGGCTGGGCTCAGCCTTGGAGACAGGGTGATGAGCTCGGACATCCGGACGGAGCTTGGAGGAGAGCCGCTGCTCCTTCGCGTCAAAAGGAGCCAGTGTCAAGCATCTGACTAGGATACCTCCTGGTCGCTTTCCTTTTGAGGCCTTCCAGGCACGTCCAACTGGGAGGAGACCCCGGGGTAGACCCAGAACTTCCGGGAGGGATTATATGTCTCGTCTGGCCTGGGAACACCTCGAGACCCTCCAGGAAGACAATGTTGCTGGGGAAAGAGACACCTGGAACACCCTGTTTAACCTGCTGCCCACGTGACCCGACCCCAGATAAGTGAGTTATAATGGTTGGACGGATGGATGAAGTGTCTTAAAAAGTCAAAGTACCAACAGTGAACCCATGGGGAACTCCCCTGTGGTCCGATGCTTGAGGTTTAGGGGCCAGCAATCATCAGTGTGGGTGAGTGCTGGCAGAGGCCAACATGCCATGCCAGGGAGGCAGATATGTGAATGTGTGTGTATGAGGCTGTGTAAACTAAGAGACGAACTGGAGGAAAAGTCATCTGAGGATAACATTAACCTGATGTTCCTGTTTTGCATTCACTGTAAAATTTGTCATTAAATGTTTGCGGTTTTAAATATATTTGCACTGTATTTTTGGTTTTAAAATTATTTATGTTTGTACACTTTCCCTACTGAAAGTTGCACGTTTGTAAAGGACCACGATTCTCGTCGGACAAGCTATGGGTGCATTACAAAATCCTATTTGGGAATACATTTTAGACTATTATGAATCCTACACTTGTGTGGGAGCCACATATAAGTGGTCAAGGAGCTCCATGTGGTTATCTTTTTGTCCTTTGTATAAATATATTTATTCATATTTAAAAGTGCAATTTGTGATTTCCATGTACTCTGATTTTGAATCAGGTTTATCCTTTAAGCTGTCATATGAACTAGACAAGAACCAGCCTTCTATAGGAGCTGGGTGGACACTGCCAAGGCCAAGAAAACACTCATATTGACCTTCCCTACACCTAGCTTCTAGGTATCCTGACATGGTAAGCCTTCCTAAAATTCTGTGGTTGCTGTGTCCATGGTTATGTATCTACCTGGGTGAATAACCAACACAAGTTGTATGTTGTGGATGGACCAAGGACTTTTGAGAACTGTGTACTATAAAATGGTGTGTTGAAGGATGTTCTTTGGAGTTCAGGGCCACCATCTGGGTAGTGCAGGTGTCTACTGGATTCTCTGGTTCCACTCTAGAATGCTAGATTGAGCTGTATGGTGATCAGAACTTGTGAGGCGCTGTTTGGGCGCACGCTACTTCTGAATCCATCTGATTCATGGCCAGATGGTTTTGTGTTATTGTCTTATGTTTGTGTGTCAAAGATGGTTATGTTGGTGTAATAGTTGTTCTGTTTAATTAATATGAGTATGAAGGACATTTAATTCAGTTTAACGACTGATTCTCTGAAAAACCTCCATCACAATTACCTTACCAGAGTCGTAAAGGGACAGCAGGTGTGCCGGTGAGGTGAAGCAGTCTGTGACAGTCTTTTTTTTTTTTATACGTACCTTTGTTATATATACAGTGGTAGTAGCACAGTCTCTGGGGAAGGAAGGTCAGAGAATTGAACTGATAGTGAATAGAGAAAACAAAGATATTCACATTACAGACATGGAGCTGTCCCATGAACCTTCTGTAATTGTCTCTCTCCTTAAAAGGATACAATCATTCAGTACAATCAGAGTATAACAATAATTAACTCAAGACCAACTATCCCAAAACAGTCTTTGTTACCCTTACATTCCATAGGATCACCTCTTTGCAGCTAAGATCACATCATAGAACTCCAAGATGATCATCTCAAATTGTCAACTGCCCTTGTAATGTAATTAACCCCCTCTCAAGCCTGTGACCATTTGCTTTGCTTTCTCACAGAAAATTCAAGACATTCTAATCCAACATTAAAATGCAACTATCAGTAGTACAGTTTTTTTTCCTTCACATAATAAAACAAAAGTATTTGTGACATTACGTTTATGGTACTGTTTCTAGCGGGAAAAGAACCTGCTGGGCCTCAGAGAAGCTTCAGGAGTAAAAGTTTTTTTTTACCATTATCTTAGCAAGTGGTTAGCTTTTCCATATTTATCATTAGGTTATGTGAACAACTGTGTGTGTGGGGCTGTGTGTACATGTGGATGAAGCATGCCTGCCCACACACACACACACACACACACATAGTACCCTTTGACTTACCCTAGTATGGAAGAGCACGTCTGTGATGTTGCTAGGGGGGGGGGGGGGGGGGGGGGGGTTTAGGGGGGCTATTTTTATAGGATACCTGATATATACAATTCCTCAGCCAATAATACTCTGAGTAAAACCCCTGAAGATGGTGTTACAGTTGCAGGTGCTGTTGCTTGTCGGGCGCTGGTGTAGTACAGTATTGTTGGCAGAGGTTATGTTTGTGAATAAAGATGGTGTAGCACTCTGTACTACAGGGTTCAGGCCATTGATAGCAATTGAGTAACTAAAATGACAATTCCAGGATTTAAGCAACAGTTGTGATTTTTTAATGCTTTGTGAATTTGATTTATGATCCCAAATTCATAAGGGTTTGAAAAAATTGTGCTTTATATATGTCCTCATAATATACCATTGATTCCAGCTAGTAGGAAAGAGACATACTGAATGTTAGACCATCGGAAGATGCAATCATGTCCAAATCCTTTTTTGATTATGTGACAGACTGCAATATCTCTGTAGTCAACTCATTAAAATGAGTCAAATGTCCATTGCGTGTCAAAAATCCACATAACAAAAACAATTGAGATATGTGCATCTTAGTTGTGTGTCTGTGGTTATGTGTGACTGAAAGAAGGAAAAGGTTTCCCAGATGTGTAGCAGTCACAAAAAACAGAATCCAGGACTCACCTCCATTCACCAAGCATAAAAGGGCTGACTCTTAACCAAAGACACTCCCTTTACCGGGATTTATCAAAGTTGAAGACAGCACAATTTGCTCTTCAGAGGATTATAGGTTAGTGACTGCAAAGCTGCCTGGACAGATCGAGTAAAGAAGCACCCAAACGCAATTTTAATTGCAACTCACCGACTTAAATTATCCGAACTCTGTCTCATCGTATTGGAGTAATCTTTGACCAAATCGTTCTTTAATTGAACTTTAAATAGTTCAACGGACATCTAACGTCGGCCTACAATACCTGGACACCATAGCGAGCCTTTTGACCCACAGATCATCACACTGGCAAACTGGTATTCAACAAGCGCTACATTTTTCTCTTCTAACATTGGTAAGTTGAATTTACATTTGTTGATGGTGATTGTAGACTGTACATAAATTATCCTTCGTTTAGACTCGTCCAGATGCGTAAGATAAGGTCCAGTTGTGTTCCCCACTTGCTAAAAAGCCCTCCTTGCTTAATTTATTTCCTTTCTTTAGTAAAAATAGGTTTCCCCACTTTGCATATTGAACCCCTAACATCTCACGTATTTTTCATCCTATGCTATTATTTCAATATATGAAAACTAAATTTACATAGGATTTATATTTTTCCTTGAACTTTATTTTCATTATTGTAGTGGGTGAGGAAAGGTCCAAATATGGATGTCAACATTATAAATCAACATGAGGGATGTATTCCGTCTCGTACCCACAATCAAACGGTTTCTGCGTGCGCGCCTGCGTGTGGATATCATAATGACTACTTAATCATGTCAAAAACATCCACAATAATTTGACAGGTGCTAGGTGATAAACTACTGATGCCCATTGCCTATTCCCTATTGTCACTATGGTCACGTAGCCTGTGCAGCGTCGTTAAAGTTACTGAGCTCTGAAGAACAGTAGCTACGGAATGACAACCGAAAGGCTGAAATAGGGCAACTGCGTGCTTAAGCAAGGGGGAGGGGTAAAATTCAAGTGACGTTCACTTCGACTGCTACCCTTTTAAAGCGGCGCGCGACTGCAGAGCTTGTTAATTGACAGAGAGCAGTGCATCGAGACAGCAGTGGACAACACTCGCGGTAGATCTATCTCGTCGACATTATTTTTCCATTTGAAAGCACCCAATGAAGAAGATGGTCTGATAACGGATTTTCAAGACTAAAACCACGAATGTAATTTTAGTACATTCAACATCGAGCGCGCGCAACGCCCGCTTAGGTTTTTTTCGTCTCGACACCCGTCTCCTCTTTGAGAGCTAAGTTCCCATGCGATTCTTCAGACTCACATTTAAGTGTTTCGTGGATTGTTTTTGAAGGTGCTGTCCAATTCGGTGTTTTTCTTTTGAGAGATTGTCTTCCAAAATTATATAATTTAATTTTATAATCCCTAAATTTATTTTTAAAAAACCGATTCTGACCACCGTCTCATCGTTGAGTGTTCGATATTGCAAAGCGATAACTTAAATATCTTGTGACTTGAAACATAACCGTGATATAAAGAAGGGCACGGACCAGACCCTATCTAAAGGGCTGTCCGAAGTGAATCAAAGGGACGATATTGGGTCCAGAAAGGGAAAACGACCCAAACGAGTATAAGATTAAGAGAGAGTGGAAGGTTTTATCCGGGATTATTCTGAATCCTATTGACTGATCTTTTTACTGGTTTTCACCTCAGTGTTACCTGGACATTGAGGGTGTTTTGTTTACAAGTGCGTAATTGGGATGGAGAAATCTGCATACAGCACCGACAGCAGCGAAGTGAGCGTGGTCCTGGGAGAGGAGAAAAAGGGTCATCTCATCCCGAACGGGAACGGACACCAAACTGGCGTAAATGGCAACCTCATTGGAAGCGGCGGCGCGGCCGGCGCTGCACCTGCCGGGATGGCGTCAGCAGCGAAGCCAGGGTATCCCGAACGAGAGACTTGGACCAGACAGATGGACTTTATCATGTCCTGCGTGGGCTTCGCAGTGGGTCTGGGGAACGTCTGGCGTTTCCCCTATCTCTGCTATAAGAACGGTGGAGGTGAGTTTTAGCATATGCCTACATATTCAGTGTTTCAGTTACCCTCAAAAACAGAACGAAATACAAATGTAACACAAGCAGTTCCCATTCGTAAGTATGGATGAGTCAAATATCACGTCTTGCTTGCGTAGTCTGTCCATGTGACGGGAGTGCACCGTGCACATGAAACAGGCTACGTCATATCATCCCCAACGAAATATGATCGGTTTGCTGGCATAAGCGCATAGCCTTCCCTTAGTTTCTTTGTAGTATTAGTCTATTTAAACCAAAATATAGCCTAGTCTTTATAGTGGCCGCAGGTTATTGTAACGAATCAAACCTGGTCATTCATCCTCCGGAACAGCGCGGCAGTGTGTGTCCTTGGCTACGCTGCCAGGTCAGCGCGCGCTTATGAATCTGCGATGACGCTGATTAGAGCTATGAGGGGGGCCCCTGTTCGTCGCCTTTGCGTTTGTTAACTGTAGCCTATGGTGAACCAACCTAATAAATTATCCGTATATGATCTTAATTTGTCCAAGAGCCTACATTTTGTCCAACGTAAACATCAATGCGCACTATTCCGAGTTGGGACAATGACCCAGTTTTAATATACAAAATGGATGACATGGAATTGTCCTTTAACCATTATAGTCTAACACACACAAGTGCCTTAAACACCAGGTAAAGGGATCAATACTTTCAGTGGCCCTGTAGACTGCCTCGACAGTCGTAGCTACACACAGGTACCACCCACCTGCCAACCATCTCCTGGGCAGCAGCCGTGTCTCCTTCAGTCACAATGAATGAATGAATGAATTAATTACTTCCTCATTTAACTAAAGACACAAAATCCCCTAGAATGATAAACTTTGTCTCTTTGAAAGAGAATGGAGTCATTCAAAAATCGATTATTCATTATAATATATGCATAGACTTCAACTGATGAAGAATGTGACAACTGGGGCTAGACATCTTGGACTCTAACTGTTCCTTAGATGATGTCTTCACTGAAAGATTAGTTGGAGGGTAATATACATTTAAACTTGACCAAGATGATAGTCTCTACTGCGTAGCCCAAACCCTCACTGTAATATAAAACATTTCAGCATATGGACAAGATAAGTTAAGACAACATACCAGAGAACCTGGAGAAATCCTGCCCCTACAATGTTTAGAGTTCAGTTTAAAACCTCCAGTAGATGATAACATGATTACATTCCTGCTGTCTTACTGCTGGCCTAGACTCCTGCTGGGCGTCTGTGTGTTGTCATTGCGCTAGGGTTTCTGTTAGCCTAGTATCTAACAAGGAAACCATTCCAGGAGAGTGTTTAGATAATAGACAGTGGAGATGGAGGGTCGGCGCTAGCCAGTGACCCAGCGTGGTGTGGGCCAGGAGGGCAAGGCAACCAGCCGGTGGGAAGGAGGACAGAGAAACATCCCTCCTGGAAACACAAAGGGACCCCGTCTCCACACTGACAGGGGAAGAAAGGAGAGACAGAGGAGAGGACTGTGGTTGATCTCTTAAACTTTTCTTCTGTAATACTTGTTTTAGCCCCGGGGGGTGGTGCCAGGTCTGTCTGAGGCCTGTGACTGGGTTCTAGCTGTTGAAGCCGCTGCTTTTCTGGATGAGTGGCTAACACCCTGGAGACCTGTCCGGGGTACTGCCAGAGAGATCCAGTCTGTCCTGGTTTCAAATGTCTGGGTCGCACAGGAACAGTAAGAATCATGGCCATGGCACACTTGCACAGAGACTGATAGAGATGCGTTCGCACACACACCCACCCACACACACACACACACACACACACACACACACACACACACACGACTGCACACAGACACCTAGACTGACCGAAACACCCAAGCCGACTTACAGACTGACTTACATTCCTGAATCTCATTGTTTTGGTTGAATCTTAACACTTAAACATTGCTGGTATGGTCGCTTGACCTTTGTTCAAACTAATTAACCATGCAGAGTATTGATATTCAGTTCCCTCTCGATGCAAGGTTAATGTTTTCCTCAGTGCAACTATCTGAGTGTTTTTATGACATTTATGACAAGGTCACCCGTGGAGTCAATCCTATCTGTGTTTTGCCCGCAATCATAGTGCTGTGTCTACTCAGGTCAAGTCCGTATGAAAAGGTTTCTCTGTAGACTCAGAGTCTTTTACAAATACAGTTACTTTGTGTATCTAGTTCAAGACGCACAACCCCTCTATCTTATCTCCCAAACCCCCTATCTCAGCTCCCAAGACACCTCCCATGTTTTTTTTGGACCCTCTATCTCCAGCCTACCTTGTACGCCCCAGCCTCTAACCTCACAGCCCATTTGAACCCCCTTCCCTTCTCTGTGGCCTCTCACTGCTGCCCTTTTAGTTCTCCAGCTATGGTCATTGCCCCATCCTTCCAGCCCCATTCTCCAGCCCCGAGCCCTCCCTCCGCCCCCATCTTCAGACCTCCTGTCTAACTAGATTTATGAGTTCTGCAGTGTGCCTGCCAGCCTGCTACTGCCGCGCTGTGTGTGACTGTCTGTCCTTGGCAGACTGTCTGCAGTGATACTATGTGTCCTTGCTGGGACCGCTCGGGAGTCCAGCTTTTAAGCCATGTTCCCCTGCTCAGCCCCCTAGTCAGCAGTAATGCCCTGTTTGACCAAGCAGCACACCATCCCACAGTGATTATCATCACAGCCACAAGCTTATTTTTTCATCTTTCTGAGATGAGCTGAGTTGTGTGTGTCTGTCATACCAGAGCAGACTTAGGATTCAGGACGGATTGTCCTTGGGCAGTTTACCATCATCATCTTAGTAATGAGGAACTACAGTGAGATCAAGGGATCTTTTGCAAAATATTTGTTAACATCCAGCCATCAGACACAAAATCCTAAACACACATGTAATTGACCTATGACCGCATTATCACTTTGCTCTAATGATGTGCAGCCAGTTGTTTAGGAATCAGATAAGGTTACAGTTTGAATGTTTTAAAAACATTGTTGTTCTTGCAGTGTAAACACTGGTATTTATTTGCCACCGATACACACCAACTTCATCACTTGGAGTTCAAATATTAGGGGAACAAATATTACATTGTAAATGTGTAAATTAACATGATGATATCATAAATGTCATCATGAATTCCGCAAGGAGTTCTACAGACCATGTCAATGAGATTATGC
Source organism: Osmerus mordax (assembly GCF_038355195.1). Classification (NCBI taxonomy): domain Eukaryota; kingdom Metazoa; phylum Chordata; class Actinopteri; order Osmeriformes; family Osmeridae; genus Osmerus; species Osmerus mordax. The sequence goes on from NC_090056.1 coordinate 16,131,467, forward strand.
TGTGATGCTGTTTGCTTTAGTAGACTGTTATTTCAAATCCTTATAGTTTGCACCTCAGACATGAAAAGTGTCCATAGAGAAGGTAGGGCCTCTGTCCTGGTAGGGCCTCTAGGCTGCAGCCATGTTGTGTGGTCAGACGGGGTGCACGGTGGGCATGTGAACGATCAGTGGTGGCGACGTGCAAATCGCGAGCTGGCTGTGTGCCCCTGCTGACATCACCCCATCCCACGTGGACCAGCGATTAAGAAGAGCGTCTGTTAATCTCTTAATCCCCATCCTGACTGCCCTGGGACCAGGCAGCTAAAGCAACGTTCAGGCCGCGGCTAACTAGCTTCCCTTAGCTAGTTTACAATACGTCTGAAAAATGCTAGAGCCTAGCGCCATGCTAACTAGGTAGCTTTTGTGTGTCTGCTATCTCTGTTTAGAGCTTTGCAAGACAGTGCTGTACAAATGAAATCAGAGTATAGATTGATATGCATGTTTGCCAACCAATAAGGTATACATTTTTGAGTCTCCAATCAGCTGGTTCATCAAAGTGGGGTTGTTAATCTGTAGATCTGTTTCTGAGGCATTTCAATGTTTAATCTAAATGAGCTGAGCTGTTCTTTGCCGGCTTGTTAACACGGAACTGTGCCAGAAACAGCATGGCTACAGACATGATCTCAAGTCGTTACAGTCGATGCTCCAGTTACAACACATCACCTCTGTGGTCTGCTGTACAGTACACTGGCCCTAGGTTTACCAACATCGGAAAATAACGTGTGTGTGTGTGTGTTCATGTATGTGTGTGACCTACAGGACTACCAGTAAACCACACCAACACAACACCTCATGTTACAGTGTGCCACTGAGCCATGTGCTCTCTGATCTGACCTGAGATTCACTGTACATCAGGGTTAGGGAATAATGATTACATCATGGCACCAGGCCGCCTACATATTTCTGATTTGACTTATTACTGGTTTTGCATTACTGTTTTTTATTAACCCCACAGGGCTATTTACAAATGTTTGCTAGTTGTTTCATCTGTGTGTGTGTGTGTGTGTGTGATGTGTGTTTCTGTTCCCCTGGAATTCTTCCCTCCATTGTTGCAAATCAGAACTTTCAATTACCCAGATTAAACTGATCTTGATTCAATCATGCATCCATACAGAGTACCTGTGATTCCGTGAATGGGTGAGGGAGAGACGTTAGCGGAAGGAATGCACGTCATGTTGTGAAACTCACTTTTCCCACAGTCACTGCGATAGATAAACCCTACTGGAACACACGGCGAGCTAGCTACGCACTAGAAACAATTTTTGTGTGGATATTAGGGGGGGGGGGGGGGGAGGGGAGGCTTACGTATACCATGTCAAAACAAGCTCAGTAAGCCAATCAACTTCCGAACCAGCTTTGACAGAGAAGCGGGCTGCTTATAGAAGGGTCGACCCGGCCTAGCGAGGATGACAAGGATGAAGATGAAGATGTGTTCACCTGTCCTGTAATGAGCTGCCGTGGCTGCAGAAGAACTTCTGGACTCTCACGTCTGAGCTAACCCCGTCAGGCCTCCAAACATGTCTTAGTCCAAATTAGCAGGCTTAGCATGGGCCTGCTGGTACAGCTATGGATTGCTCAGCTGGGCCAAGTTCTGCACAGCTATAGGTGAATTTAGCCCTCCTATACGCTGATGAATCCGACCAAATAAGGATGCATTTTCAGTGCATAAAGAGGAAGTCAAATTTGATGAGTCAGCGCCAGTTATTGAGATGCCTGCACTGGCTGTAATGTGGTCAGGCCCACGTTGGACATGTGTTAACTGCATTACAGCACACAGCCACATGACATTAGCCAGTGCAGGAGAGGAACAAGATGCTGCTGGAGGCTAATGGAGATTAATAGACGTAGACCAACTCTCTCTGTCTTCTGCCATCTCTTTCTTCTCCCTCTCTAGTCAGGTGTTTCTGAGGCAGGAAGGGGTGGGGGGGCTCAGTACTCCTGGTGGAAGTCACAACACGCAATGCTACATTATGTTGCTCCTCCATCTGCGACACAGCGCCTATGACTCACCCACACTACGTCACTGTGACAACCGGCGTGTCCGCCTCGACTGCTGCGCATGCGTGTCTACATCGACATGTGCGTTTGTGTGAATGTACTGTGTCTGCCTTTGTGTTCGCGTGTGTGTGTGTGTATCATCCCCGTTGACTGCCGGTGCAGGAGCTGCTATAGCGCACGCTTTGTTTGCAAATGAGTCTCTTTACCCCGGCAGCCCACTCTGAGCCAGCACAACGGCACATAGTAGAGATGCCTGAGCCGTGAATGAACAGACTTTCTCCATACAGAGAGAGAGAGAGACAAGAGGGGATGGGAGAGAGAGAGAGAGAGAGAGAGACAAGAGGGGATGGGAGAGAGAGAGAGAGAGAGACAAGAGGGGATGGGAGAGAGAGAGAGAGAGAGAGACAAGAGGGGATGAGAGAGAGAGAGAGAGAGAGAGAGAGAGAGAGAGAGAGAGAGAGAGAGAGAGAGAGAGAGAGAGAGAGGATGGGTGAGAGAGGGAGAGGGGATGGGAGAGTGAGCAAAGGAGAGAATGACAAGGAAAGTAGGAGTCAGAGCATGTGTCGCCGTCTATTCATCTTTTTTATGGTGAATTCTTCCATTCACATCACACCATGTGTCGTGACACCGCTTGCGTAGTGTCTCTATTCTGACTGGTGCTGTCACACAGCCTGTAGCCTTGCAGCTGCTCTCGAACAAACCAAAAGGATTTATTATGTGTAAATAGGATCAACTCTGCAGTGCTCTCAGTATGTGTTTGCTGGAACACTTTGATAACTGCAGCACGTCTGCATTCTCTGTCTCTGTGGACTGTTTCAGTTACTTCTCTGCTGCGGTGATTCACCCAAGCTAATTCTGAGGGCTATGTCGTCTCCTCTTCTTCTCTCCTTCTGGTTTTTTTCCAGTCGGGCAGAAAGAAATTGGCTGGTCCCTCTTGCCTGCAGAGCCTGCGTTACGCAACGGGTGACGCTTTTTATAGCTCGGCTCACAGCCCGCCCTCCCTTCGCTCTTCATCAGCCAATCAGAGAGCCTCTAGGTAGGCGGTGACATCATAGCTTCATTCAGTGCGGGTCATTGTTCAATGGAGATAATCTAAGCTGGGAGAGTAGAACCCTGAGCAACCCAGCCCCTGTCTTTCTTCCCACCCCCTGAATTTGACCCCTCCTCCTTCTCTCCTCTCTCTGTGCTCTCTCTCTACCTCCCTCCTGCTCTCTCTGTTCCTCCCTCCTCCTCTCTCCCTGCTCTCTCTCTTTCTCCCTCATCCTCTCCCCACCCTGGCCACGGCTCTTGTGAAGTCATCCAGACATATCACTGCTGATGGTTTCCCTCCCTCCGACGTTCCCTCCCTCCCTACCACGTTCCCTGTCATTCATCTCTGCTTCCCTCCACCTCCCATCCTCTATCTCTATCCCAGACCCCTGTCTGCCAGCACAGGCAGCAGTGGCACCGTGGCACCCTACCATGCAGGAAGGGAGGGAAGGAAGGAGGAGAAGAAAGAGAAGGCATACTGTGGGCATGCACGCCCACGTTCTCTGACACAAAATGGATTCCTGTTTCCAATTTGCATTCCAGGCAGGGCTGTGTGTGGGTATGGTTGCGTGTGTGTATGCTCTGTACTCCTGCCAGCTCATCCATGATCACACACAGCAGCCCATTACATAAGGGTTAGGGTTAGGGTTATGTACTTCTTTGCACTAACCAGACCCAACACAGGCAGGGCGCCTTTATGGGCAGTGAGAAACCATGAGAAGAATGTTAATAATTCTTTAAACTAACGTTGATGGATAGATAGGATAATAGAATCTGATAGGTGTCCGTTAACCCTGCCACTGGAGCGGAAATGTTCCAGTACTTATTGTATGTGCATCACTCAGCACCACTTCCAAAAGGATGTGCTGTTCTATTCCAATACATGGACACAGACATAGTGTTCATCCTGTTCTCTACTTTACGTGCACTTTGATATGGACTAAACAGTGGATAGCATTATCGATGTGGTACTGTACATAATGGGGTCTTTTTCTCTCCCTCTCAACCTCTCCCTCCCATTCTCCAGGAGTGTTCTTGATCCCCTACATGCTGATAGTGATTGTGGGGGGTATTCCTATCTTCTTCCTGGAGATCGCTCTGGGACAGTTCATGAAGGCAGGCAGCATCAATGTGTGGAACATCGCACCGTTGTTTAAAGGTACAATGCTGCCAAAATTCCTCTGTGATATACCACACCCTAATACATACGTTAAACTACACCACAACAGGCTTTACAGTACTCCTTCCTGTACCAGCAAAAACACATTTAGGTTTTTCTAGTTGTTGATTGTTTGTTTATGTCCCCCCAGGCCTGGGCTATGCCTCCATGGTGATTGTGTTCTTCTGTAACACCTACTACATCATGGTGCTGGCCTGGGGCTTCTACTACTTCATCAAGTCCTTCAGCTCCACGCTGCCCTGGTCCACCTGCGACAACCCCTGGAACTCAGAGAACTGCATTGAGTTCTACCGCTGCGACACCAACAGCTCGCTTGGCAACATCACGCACGGCAACACCACGCACGGCAACATGACCTGCGAGGAGCTGGCCAACGGTCGCTCGTCCATCATCGAGTTCTGGGAGTGAGTCTCTAATGTGCTACTTTGGTTCTGGTGTGTCAGTGCTATAAAGGGTTAGGATTCCTCAAGACACATTATGCACATTTACAATAGATATCTGGTTCTAGGTTGCTATGACATCTCACCTGGACTTTATGTTCTATGTAGCACTTTGAAAGGTTTTAATGCATTTTTAATGCAAGTATTTTAGCCCTTTCAAATAGCAACATTTTGGGGAGTTAGTTGCCTTTTTTTGCATGTTCTTTTTTAGCTGCGACCATCAGCTTTATAGGTAGCTTTGTTGAAGCTATTGCAATTGCCACTTAATGTAATTGCCGCCAAGTGTTACATTATAGATATCATTTTAGGGAATAACTACCAATGTGATGATGTGTCATTAAGCATTAAGAAGCATTCTGGTTGGAGGACCTAGTTATGAGGACGTAAGCCCAGCCATAAGTCCCCAATTAGCCCTTTGTTGAGGACTTCTCAACAGGTGTAAACACTGTTTAACTACTCTCACTTGTTTGATGGCCTGATCCACAATCAGACCTGTTGTTCATTGGCGTCATAGGAGTCCTGGCTACGTTACTTCAACAACAGAAAACTCAATGTGATATTTCCTGTTTTTGAAATTAAATCAGGAGTATGGATGCTGTGAAATAACATTGTTCAGTCTAAAGCAGGGATTTAAGACCACTAGGATTAAAAGCTAATTGCTTTAACAAAGCACATTTGTCAGTTCAACTTGAAGTCATCAGAAATCCAGTCGTGACTAGAGAACGAATTGCACTAATTGTTCTCTAGCATTCGTGGCCCTATGTGAGCCCTGTGTGTGCTGCCTGTGTGTGCGTGTGGGTGTTGGTGTGTGTGCATGCACCCTGTGTGTGTTTGAGCTGTGCTATAAGGAGCAGGGTGACGATGCTCGTTAAACGGCTCTATTTAGGCAGCAGTGCTCTCTGTAATCATGTGTGAGGAGGCGGCAGGCCGAGTCCTCATGGCTAAGCCGTCCATGTGACTCCCCTCTGCATGACTGGGCAGCTCTGTGTTCCAGGCTGACATTTATGAGGGCCAGGGTACACTGCCATGGTAGCAGTGACACGGGAGGGCAGGGGAGGTGGAGGGGAACAGGAAAGGGCAAGGAAGGACCGGGGAGGACAGGTTAGGACCGGGGAGGTGGAGGAAGGGATGAGCCGGGAGAGCACGGGAGGGCTGGGATAGGTTCCTCACGCCTCCTGTCTTCTAAACCTCCCATGCCCCCCCCCCCCCCCCCCCCCCTCCTTCTGTCTTCCAGAAATAAGGTGTTGAACATCTCAGAAGGGCTGGACCACCCTGGATCGATTAACTGGGAGATGTTGCTGTGCCTGATGGCTGTGTGGGTGATGGTCTACTTCTGTGTTTGGAAGGGAGTCAAGTCCACTGGCAAGGTAACCACATCCCCTCTCCTCCGTTTCACTTGTGCGTCTGTCAAGTCCTGAGGAGGTGTCATGTAGAGAGCTAAGTTCATACGTAGCATTAGCTCATTGATCCGCTTGGTTGTGCTACCAGTCACAGATCAGCTGATTTATCACTCTCTCACTGTCTCTAGGGATCAGTAAGTCACTGCTAGCTTCTAACTGACCTCCTGCACCACACTTATTCATCTCCTAATGCACCTGCACAGGGAGGGGGATGGTGGCATCAATAAGGATAAATATAGATCGTATTTAGAGGGCAGAGATGTAGGGAGCCAGATAGGGATATTACAGCAGTTTGCTAGGACTGAAAATGCTAGCTACAGTAGGGCTATATGCCTGATACAGCTAGCTATAGAATGGCAGTATGGCTAATATAGCTAGCTATATAACATCTGTATTGCTGAAAGAGCTAGACCAGATCTGAAGGGTTCACGTGCTAGTCAGTCTGCATTCATAGCTCAAATACTGCAGATTAGAACTGAAGGTTTTGTACAGTATCACTTCAGTATCTATGGGGAGATATTAGGGAGTGTATTTGTGGTCAAAGTCACATGGTCTGTGGCCTCACAGTCATGAGTGAATGAGAGGGTGATGACTTCTCTTTAACCTTGTGTAATGATTCACACACACACACACACACACAAACACACACACAGCGTCTCGTCTCCCACTGTCACGTGCATCCTGAAAATGATGAGGGAGAGTGTTGCTATAGCAACGTCAAAAGAGTGGGGGGTGGGGTTGTGGCCTGTCACATGCGTAGCTGCGATTGGTGGAGGAGGGTAGGTTGTCTGCAGTGGGACGTGACTGGTTCCCCGTGCATACTTCAGAGCTACGTGATCCCTGGCAGATCACAATCAGCTTTGATTCATAGGTGGCACTAAGAACATAAACTGATAGCCTTGAAGTGTAGGTTTATTTAGATAATCTTATTTGATATCACCATTTTATCATTCCAGTAAAGTTACACAATAATGTTTGAAGGGTCAAAGAGGGCTCCAGAATGACATAAAAGGCTGTTTGAACATGTCTCTTTTCTCTATAACACTGTGTCAACGAGAGGAAAGGAGGAGTGTAGTTCAGTTCAGAATGAGGTTGATGGAGAGGAGGATAGGAGGAAAGAGTTTTGGGGGAGTCTAAGTCTGAGAAGTTTCCCACGTGTGTATTAGTCAGACAGACCTCCTTAAAATTGACTGCCGTTACCGGTGACAGCAGGTCAGCTAGCAGGTTCATAATCCATTGTGGTTAACCTTATGGGATTACGTTTAATAACCCTGTGCTTCATGTGACTGTAGGGGCCAAAGGTCGAACTGTTTGAAATGTTTCACTGATTAGATAAAGACGAACAGGAAAGGAGCAAGGGCAGGCCAGGGGGGCTGGCAAGCAGGCAGATCTTTGAGAACAAAGTTTGGCACTGGTGCCAGGGATTATATATATATATATACTGTCTATATATATATACTGTATTGGTAAGGACTCACATTCAGACTAACTGCCATACTCTGACGTCACAGACCTGAGCTTTGCACAACACATTTAATACAACACTTATCTTGTGTAATACACTTTTCTTTTACACAAATCTTTGACTGTAGTTTTATGATGTATGACATGTTCCTGAAATATAAATGCTCCAAGTGTTCCAATGGTTCCAAGAGTTCTGTATTCCTCATGTCTCTCCAGATTGTTTACTTCACAGCTACTTTTCCTTACGTGGTTCTCATCATCTTGCTGGTGAGGGGCGTGACCCTGCCCGGCGCCTATGATGGCATCATGTACTACATCAAACCTGATTGGTCCAAACTGGGCGAGGCGCAGGTGAGATTGGTTCTGTCTTTTCATATGTGGCCAGAGCTTACTGTGTCGACCCTTATCTAGGTGGCGTGTGTTAAAATGAACAACAACAAAAAATGTCTGTCCTTCCTGTTCCCCCCCCCCCACAGGTGTGGATCGATGCTGGCACACAGATCTTCTTCTCTTACGCTATTGGTCTGGGCGCTCTCACCGCCCTGGGCAGCTACAACAGATTCAACAATGACTGCTACAAGTAAGACATGGACATGGATGACTCCATGCTAGCGCAAATCTTTAGTATCTTGCTCTGGTGTGTGCCCATACAATGATCTGTAGTTGATTGCTTTGGTCTGTTGCAGGGATGCCTTCATGCTGGCTCTGATTAACAGCGGCACCAGCTTCTTCGCTGGCTTCGTGGTGTTCTCCATCCTGGGCTTCATGGCCAAAGAGCAAGGAGTGGATATCTCCCAAGTGGCAGAAACAGGTACAGACACTAGCACATGTGTACACACACACACACACACACTCACAGTTTACAGTGCATGTTGTTTTACTTATGACATGCTTTTGTTGCCAACTTAATGAAAGGGACTTTCAAATAATGTGAAATGATGAAATCATGTTTACCAAGGATATGTGATGTGAAATGTTTTTTTAATCAAATTTGATCTATCTATTATATTCAACGTGAATACTGTTTTACATGAACTGTATATACTTGTACTGCTTCACAACTGTTAATGTATTGCCTTTACTAGGAAACAGGTGCTATAGAGTTGGAGTGTGTGTCGGTGATGCAAAATGTGTGAGTGTGTGAGTGTGTGTGTGTATGAGTGTGTGAGTGGATGAGTGTGTGGCAGCGGGTGTGTACGTGTATTTGTGTGTGCATGTCTGAGTGTATGCATGTGTGAGTGTGTTCAAGAATGTGTGTTTATGTTTATGTGAGTGGATGAGTGTGTGTGAGAGAGTGTGTGTGTGTGTGAGAGAAAAAATGTATGTAGGTGTGTGTTACATGTATTCTATGTGTACTGTATATGTGTGTGTGTGTCTCTGTCTGGACAACTATTCAAAACTAAACTGTGTGTGTGTGTTTGTGAGTACGTGGTACGGAATGACTAGTCTATAGTGGTGATTTGTCTCTAACATTTTAGTTTGGAGAGTGTGTGTCTGCGTGTGTGTCAACTAATATGGGAGCTCTGGTTACCCACGGTAACCAACACTAACTAATGGGTGGTGCTATTTCTGGGTGGTCAAGCCCTTGACAGCTGGTCAGTTAGTCTAGTTCTGTCCATGGTAGCTGTGTCCCAGAGGCAGGAGAACAGGGGCATGTGTGTGCGGCACACCTCTTCCACATGGCATGTCTCACTGCTCCTGCATGTCAGCCTAACCCACACACTCACACCTCCATCATTCTGAGAGTGCTGACACTGAGGAGAACAGTGGTTTGGTTACTTACAGTTGCTAGGATGATCCAGGTATTTTCTCATTCTGCATTCAAACTCCAACTCCATAATTCGTCTGAGGGTCTCTTTTTCAAGAACAACCAATAAATCAAATCCTTTTTTTTTAAATATTCAATTAATCAATCAGTAATGCAATCAACACAACTTAATTTATGCAGCAAAAGGCAACACATTTCAATGTTGATTAAATGATCTGGTATGTCTGGTATTAACAGACCACTCCTTCCAGATCCCTTCTAAATGAACAAGGTAGATATCCCAAAATAGAATAAGTACATTAACCCCCCCCCCCCCCCCACCCAATGAAAATAATTTAGTTAAAAGTCAACATGACTGTATTGATCAATTACTTGACTTACGACAAATATGGTACTCCAATACCAGATACTAGAACAAAATACAACTTCTTAATGACCAATGTTGATAGGAGTGTGATAAGGCCTACTGGAAATACTTCAGGGTTTGAGTGGAACTTACCTGAAAGTGCAGCAGGAGTGTTGAGTCACAGTTATTCTACATCTACTACCCTAATATTCTATACATCATCAATCAATTATTCAATTTGGCTCAGATGAAGACATACTGTTCAGCAGACCTGGGTCGAAATACTAGCTTAGAAAGATTTCACTTACTTGTGTGCTTGATTATTCTTGTCTGCGGCACAATGCTGTTAGAAATATGAACCCCTCCCATCTGTGGACCCAGACAGACTCCAGCTAACACCCAAGCAGTTGACCTCGACCCAGGTGTGAGCGCACAGAATGTACAGTGATACCGCTTACCCAGAGAGGCAAACAGAGGTCGCTCAACTGTGCAATGCATTGGCCCTGATTGGTCCTGCAGTCATCCCTGGTGCACTTCAGTCTATAGCAGCGCTGTTGTACGTATTTGTACATCCTCTACATCCATTGGCATGGTAACCGCATCAGCACCACAGGGCCAGGCTGCTGCGGGGGGGTTGCTATGAGGACTTAGCAGCTTGGTGGGAGGCCTATGTATGAAAGAGCGGCCACAATGAAAACTCTTGCGCTGCCTTCCATAAAGCAATGTGACATTAGTGAACATAAACCCAGACGAACCCCTCCTTGTCACAGCTCTGGGCCAAACCCATTGCCTTCAGCAAGAGAAGAATGGGTCTCCAATATCCTGCTAGTAGATTCCAATAATACTTCCCTCATACCATTAGTCCCAGCATCACAGAGGGAGGTGGCATCGGTACTGATGTGAAGTACATCTGCTAGCGCCTAAGGGGGAGAGGGAGAGAGAGTGAGGGAGAGGTGGAGGGGAGGGAGAGAGAGTGAGGGAGAGAGGTGGAGGGGAGGGAGAGATGGGTCAAATAAGGCTGAGGGAAAGCAACGACAGGGTGAGATGGGGCTGGAGAAACAGGAAGAGAAATGTAGAGAGACGGGGGGGAGATAGAGAGCCTGTGGTAGAGAGGAACAAGAGAGGAGGGAAAGAAAAGGACTAGAGAGGGTGAGAGGAAAGGAGGAGGAGGGGGTGTTAGAGGGATTGAGGTGGCAGTGGGTTGGGTTTGACTCGAGGACGTGGATGGTTGGACCCTCATTACAACTCAACTTCTACTACACTGGTACTCTGCATGTGTGCAGTCCCTGTGTGTGATTGTGTGTGTGCGATTGGTGCGTGTGTGTGTGTGTGTGCGTGGGTGTGTTTGTGCCAATGATTGAGTGCAGAAGTGTTGGACATGTGTGTGTATGCAGTAGTGGTGTGAGTTTGTGAGAGAGAAAGCGAGGGAGTTAAGCCTGAGTGTGTGTGTCTGTATTGAGTGAGTGAGTGTGTATTGAGTGAGTGTGTGTGGGTGCGTGTGTGTGTGTTCAGGTACATGAATGACTCATGGTCAGATGTGTTTGCTTCAGCGTTAGTCTCGTTAGACATTTTTGCCAGTTGTACAATCGTGAGGAAGAGAAAACGAGTCCCCTTATCATGAATCCTCTTTTAACAGGGTTTACGTTGATTTTACTCAGTCCCATCTCTATCTGACTTGTGATTGACATCATATCTCTATATATCTATATTTTCGATTTATTTAAGTATTAATTTAAGGATTATTTAACCAGGATCTTTGCCTCTTGAGATGAGCTCATCTCGCTTTCAAGAGGCCTCCTGGAGCAGACCCCTGCAGAAGGTAAACACCTGTTCCCTAACGACAGCATCACACCTTTAATCCTGCTGCCAGCACCAATCAGAACCAGGGACTGCACTCTAGCACCAAACAGCATCCAGAGACTGCATCTCCGGCACCGCCCAGCCGAGGACAGGGCTAGAGAAGGCAACCAATCCACTACAATCAGCGGACAGACAGTTGACGAATCGTAGACCAGCTCCCAACCCCTAACCATACTAAACTCAGATCTGGTAAAACAAAATTAATGGTTAGAACTAACTCAGTTGGGTAATGGTGTGTACACACTCACACACACACACACACACACAAGTCAAAACCATTTGTAGGTAGACGCTGCAAACACATCGGTAGCCTTTTTGAAAACCTTATTTCTGTTTCAAGTCATTTTTTTGGGTTTTCTGTGTATGAACCTTGCAGTCATTGTCATGACTATCTGTAGTTGAGACAATCTGGCTGTCATTCACCTCCCTCAGTCATCAGGTTTCCAATGTCGAACATGGTCTTTTATGAAGACACGCATGCATACACACACACACACACACAGTCAAACACACGACCAAAGACACACCAAACATAACACAAACCAAGACCATTGACACCTTCATACATGCAGAGCATAGCATAGCATAGCATAGCAGAGCATAGCAGAGCATAGCAGAGCATAGCAGAGCAGAGCATAGCAGAGCATAGCAGAGCATAGTAGAGCAGAGCATAGCATAGCATAGCATAGCATACATCCATACAGTACATGTACTCTATGTGTAATACGCAGCATACATACAGCACATTCATCATCAAGGGTTAGGGCCTGTCAACCTACCATGCTCAAGAGTATCTTCAGACTTGCGTGGCGATGCTGTCTTCACCACCCAGTCCAGCAAAGCCACAGATAAATAACCTGCTGTTTGGAAGATCTGCTTCTTAGACTACACAGTAGTGTCATAGTTTCTAGTGAAACGATATATGTATTTTTGGGCGGCATTAGTCGTTCAATAAATCCGCGGAGAGTGATAGAGCTGTCAAGCTACACAAGTTTAAATATTTAGGTTTATTTAAACTTGGTTGGTAACACTAAATGCTATAGTTTGCATGTTGCTGGTTGTGTGACGCATATACATGCACCCCACCTAAATGAATGTTACTGTAGCTCTCACTAACTACAGTAGTGATCTAGACAGCTTTAAAAGAGCATTTCAAAGCATGAGCGGGATTGGTGTTTGAGGAAGTACCTTACTAACATTACTACCTAGTCTAAAATGAAAGCTAAACAGAATGGCCTTTATAAACAGTAGTAGACATTAGACACAAAACCTTCAGACTGCACCCTACACAACAATACTGTACTGAAACATTAATAACTAACAATTAACAACAAGCTTTGCCTTGATGATACTGTCCAAACACAAAGTTTACTGAGACAGGAGAGAAAACAGCAGACAGGACACAGTCACACCACTTAGCACACTGGCACCTCACTAAGGTGCCTCTTTCTCTCTCTCCTCTTTGCGCCTCTCTTTTTCTCTCTTCCCCCCCCCCCCCCCCCCTTCGCTCTCTCTCCTTCCTCACCCCGCTGTCCTCCTCTCCTCATGTACTATCACTTTATTTTCTTTCTCTCTCTAGTTCTTTCTTTTCATTTCACTCTCGTCCTTTCCCCCTCTCTATCTCCCCCCCACCCACCCCCACCCCACTGTGCTGGAGAGCGTGTGTTTTGTGCATCTGTGTGTGTGTGCGTGTGTCTGGTGGAGGGCCTGGTGTGACCTTGCTGCAGAGCTGAGTGTCTGACGCCGATGTGTGCCCCCTCCCCCCAGGTCCAGGCCTGGCCTTCATAGCCTACCCCAAGGCCGTGTCCCTGATGCCCGTGGCGCCCGTCTGGGCGGCTCTGTTCTTCTTCATGCTGCTTCTGCTGGGACTCGACAGCCAGGTACGCACAGCACCCACCTGCAGTACGCAGCCCGGAACACACACTGCTCCCATACTGAACATCAGACAACCCCGTGTGCCCTCATTTATAGAGGGAATTCGGGGAACTACATTTTGACCTTGATACGTTTCGTCACTTAAGGACTTACAATGAAGGAGGATGTACCACTTAGTCCTACTCCCCTCTCTCTCTCACACACACTCCCTCTCATCTTCTCTCTCGATTTCCCTCTCTCTTTTTCTCTCTCTGTCTCTTTCCAGTTTGTTGGTGTGGAGGGTTTTGTAACAGGCATTCTGGATCTGTTTCCGGGAAAGGATTACATGCGCTGGCGACGTGAAATCGCTGTGGCAATCTGCTGTTTATTATGCTTCATCATAGATCTCTCCATGGTTACACAGGTGAGTTCTTTCATTGGACAATACCAGATCAATAGCCAGGATCTAATACCTGTTTGTGAGTCCATCATTGTGAAGCATCATTTCTGATGTGTGCTTGCGTGTCCTGCAGGGAGGGATGTACGTCTTCCAGCTGTTTGACTACTACTCAGCCAGCGGTATGACCCTGCTGTGGCAGGCATTCTGGGAATGCATAATTGTCGCCTGGGTCTACGGTAAGACATCACCGCCTTTACCTGACTGAACACTTAAAGCTTCTTAAGAAGATACAGTTTACATCTGAAAAGTTACTCTTTTGTGTCATAGTTTTGCTGTAGCCCTGTAGAGTTAGAAGGCTTGGTTTGTTGTTGAGTGACAATATGGTGTTCTCCAGGTGCTGACCGCTTTATGGATGACATAGCTCGTATGATTGGCTACCGGCCTTTCCCCTATATGAAGTGGTGCTGGTCATTTATCACTCCATGTGTTTGCATGGTAAGACCTGCACAGTCGGAACACCGCTACATGCTAACAAAAGTGTTCAAACGTTTCATCATCATTACCAAGAGTATCATTCTCACAGTACCACTCTCTCCACATCTCTCTCTCCCAGGGTATCTTCCTGTTCCACCTGGTGAACTACAAGCCTCTAACCTACAACAATGTGTACGTGTATCCATGGTGGGGCGAGGTGATTGGCTGGTGCATGGCCCTGTCCTCCATGCTCTGCATCCCTGTCAGCGTGCTCTACAAGCTCTTCAGGGCCAAGGGCTCCTTCCAAGAGGTACGGGACATAGGACTAACAGAGGGAGGCATTGACAGAGACGGACGGAGAGAATGTAGTCCTCATCGTGATTTGTTGTTTGACTGCATGTTTGTTTTGGTCTCCGCTGCAGCGCTGGGACCACCTGACCAAGCCGGTGTGGGGTGCTCACCAACTGGAGTACATGGCGCCTGACACAGACATCAAGCGCTTGGCCTCCCTCTCTCCCGGCACCGAGGAGAATAAGGTCATCATCTTCGAGAGTGTGATGTAGAACACACTGGGTTGATGATGTAGACCACGGATGACAAACAACCTCCTCCTCCTGTTCCCACAGCAACGTAGCACCAGCCACCACGTGACCTTGACCTGTTGTCACCTTGGGTTACAAGCGAGAAACCTTTGACAAATCAATTTTGAAAATTCAATGTTCTTATCGAAACAAATTCAAATCTAATTTGAAAACGTATTGACGTCAGAGGTCAGGCTTCTCTATCTTGGGTGTTGGTTATCAATGTCCTGCAGTGTTTTGCGATAGAGACACGGTGCCAGGCCATACTGGGATGGTGTTTGTATTTGGGTGGGGGGGTGGGGGTTGGTCTGAGTGTGTATAGGCCCATGTGCCAGGGTGAATTTACACCCTTTGAATATGATCCGCAGAATTCCCTTCCGCTTACTTCCCAACTGAATGGAATGTCATGAACTAACACATTACAAATGGGTACACACACACACCCAAGCACACACACACACACCCAAGCACACACACACACAGACTAGATTAGAAGGGAGCCAATGAGCCTTGTTATTGGGACTTAACCTACATTTTAAACACCTCTTACCCGAGAACATGAATGAAGCACTTTATTTCCTTGAAGTTACATGACATGTTTTTCATTAAAATCCAATAAAAAAGAAAAAACATTTTTTAATCACTATCATCGTGTACCACTCACCATGTATCACATTGTGTATCACTACTGTAATTTGACTAAATTGACACATTGTCAGTAACATACCTGTCCTGTATGATACATAAAGTAGCCTTGTTACTTTCAGGCCCCTTATACAACTAGTTGCCAAATTACCACAGCCCCGTCACTGTAATGTGTGGTTCATGCCATGCCCAGTATATAGCTGTATACACTGTTGTGTATGTACATATATATGGCTGTGCATAGGTTGATTGAAGTGCCAAATGGAATGTTCTTGTCTATCTCTGGTTGATGTCAGGCAGAGTGGCTATAGTTGCCATATTCACTTCACAGAGACTTAACTGTTTATGGATCCACATATTATTATTATCCACATATAGTTTAGTCTCTGACTCTACCTTCAGTATCTCTGTTTGCCTGACTCTGTCCCAAATGCTCTGTGTCCTCTGTCGAAATGCTGGATATCTGGACTCTCCAGGGTGATGCTAAGCAACGCAGCCATGTCATGGCAGCGGTTGTTGTCCTTGTCCTGGATGTAGATGTCTGTCTTCCTCATAGGGACACAGACAGACAGAAAGACAACTTCACAGATCACCAGCAGCAGCAGAAAGGCTGCAGTCCTGTCTGTTCCTGATACATATTACCTTATGGATGTTTCTAGATAAGAATGACCGTCCCATCCCAATTCTTCTTTACTTTCAAGTAGAAAGCAAGGAAACAATGGATCATAGACCAGAGAGGGGGAGAAAGGGAGAGATGTAGCCTGGAGCAGGATTTAATCCTCAGTCTCTATGGAGTTATATTGTGCAAATGTATGTAGAAACCACAGCCTAATAGTTGAAGTCTCTCACCTCCATCTCTGAGCAGCTGGGAGACCGGTGGCTTTCCAACCGGAGGTCCCAGGATAGTTTGCTTGCTTCTCAATGAGTCACAGATGTAGCTCCAGGCTCAGTTGGTGTGCTGTAGTCTGGTCTGGTCTGTACATAAAATTTGCCACACACGAATGGTTCCCTATTCATGTATCAGTCCTCCGTGCTCCCAGACACAGTCTCAGCGTGCAGGAGAGGTCAGTTCTCTCCCGGAAGACTCTAGTCTTGTTAGTAGACATTGCTAGAAGCAGCTGTCATCTCAACCATGAACGCTCAGACAGAGAGAACATTAGTCACTCTGAGGCCATTACTATCAGCACTGCAGTGGCAACCCATTTCCAAGACAGCAAGTACGTATTAAAATTATGATTTATAACAGACAAACTAACAGTGTTTCTGCTGCCGATCTTCAGACAGAGGATTCTTCGATGCCAAACCATGCCTTATGTTGTTTGTCTTAAATCTAGAGCCCGTTAGGTCTCATCATACCAGCCAAATGCTCAGATGCTCAGAGGGACAGTTCTGGGGGACAGCCACAGGGAATTCTGCTACCCATTAACATATGAGAAAACATACAATCAATTTGGAAATGGGTGAAAATTATTATTAACGTCAAAGAAAATAATTTCGGGAATGTAAAATCTATAAAACGACATTTGCACATTGTTGTAAAATAATCTTGCTAGCACTTTTAATCGTGTTAGAAGAACGATTTTTGTTTTGTTTTACATATTGTAAAATGAATCAGAGATTTATTTTGTGAAGGCTTTTATTTTGCTTATACATACAGTATAAAACATATATATATTGAATATCCTTGTGTGTTATATATACATTTAAAAAAAAAATCATGCAGTATATAATTTTGATGAGGGAGATTTCATATGGGAAGGGCATGTGTCACTGTGTCGCTGCGATGCAGTGCAGGACAAGCTTGTGAGTGATAACTGGAGGTATATTCGGGGTTAATACACAGAAAGGGAATTATTTTGATTTCAAATATCAAGTGCTCAAGTGTTAGATTTCTGTCTTAGATTACCTGTGTGTGTTTACATAATACATGTTTCTCCCTCAGACCACCCAGTGCTCAGAAAATCTGGAATAATTATTTTCAGAAAATATATTTTTGTTAAGTCTAAAAAACTTTTGAAAAGTTGATTATAAATCACAGGACATCCAT
Source organism: Osmerus mordax (assembly GCF_038355195.1). Classification (NCBI taxonomy): domain Eukaryota; kingdom Metazoa; phylum Chordata; class Actinopteri; order Osmeriformes; family Osmeridae; genus Osmerus; species Osmerus mordax. The sequence continues at coordinate 16,148,992 of NC_090056.1, forward strand.
TATGAGTTTGTAGAGTCCAGTAAAACTGACATTTAGAGGATATTTGATTGTACAGTTATTGGAATATTTTTTATAGTTTGTCTAGCATCAGACCCTCAAAACAAGATGTTAATTTAATCTCTTTCTCATCTTCCCAAATGCCTGATACCTCACATCTAAACACTTCTCTTAATTTGTCAATGTTAAAACCAGATGTCAACATTAGTCATGGTTTTGATACAGAAACTTGGATACAGACATAACATTTTATCCCCTTTGTTCTGTAACTATGTCTGCCTGTACAACTGTTGATAGTCAGATTAGAGTGAGATACTACGCCTGGTGGCAAGATAAACATGAGTTTAAAAGTGCCACTCCGAGGATTGTCTTTGGACCCGAAGTTAAGCACCAGGACCCAAAACACTGTTTATAGGATGGTTATTATAGTCAGACATTTTGAGTTGAAGATATTTCTGTCATAGATTCTAGCCTGGGTTGGTCTAAAGGTGAAAAATGTTAACTGTAGTAATTAAACGTAGGAAAAAAACTAAATGAAAATGTACATTACCAAAATCATATGTATGGTGTCATCTTTTGCGCTCTGCCAAATTATTCTTGACAGTATCTTTACTCCAAGAGATGAATATACTGTTTGACAGAGGGAAACCAGCGTAACCTAGTTAACAAAATCTTTATTTGAATGTATTGATCACCTTTTAATTGATGGTGTTTTTACAAATAAAACATTATTAAATTCTTTAAAACATATATTCTGTGCAAATACTGACCAACTAACCTGGTCACAATACAATTTTACTATACCCATGCAGTGCAAATAAACCCAACTTGAATGTTTTAGTCAAATGTGAACCAGCTAAGTAGATTGCAAGTTAACTAACAATTCACAGTTGAAGGACTTGTTTATTCTCACTGTGTGTGAGAATAACTCTTTAAGATTATCTTGATTATTGGTTTCTAATTAGCAGTTTAAATCAACATAAGAGACAACTGCAGGTCAAGTGATTGCTTTGGAAAAGGATACTGTCCAGAAAAGATATAATACCACTGTTAACTTCATTATCTAACTTTTATCATTGTGCTTTGTATCACGTGAGATGTAACTGCAGTCTACCATTCTTGATTCTAGAATAGAGATTAAAAAAACATGATTCTATGATTCTTAACAACTTTGACTGTAGAACCATGTTGATTGCCAGTGTTCATTCAGTGTTGACCCTCATGCTGTCTGAAGGGCTTCATGCTAACTAAGACCACTGTGATCCTGTGCTAAAACTACCCACTCACTCCACATCAAGTAACAAATGGCAATAAAACTAACTTTATGTTGAAACCTTGCTTTTGTTTTTCTTTTCTTTTCCTATGTGTATGCATGTCTGTTCAGAAGACATCTCCCTGCTGGCCTTGCCTCCCAGCCAGCTGAGCCAGGGAGGAGGAGAGAGGGAGGGAGGGTCAGATCAGGGAGGAGGGTCAGGTGGGGAATAGGAGAAGCAGCTCCAACCAGTTTTGATGGTAAATGCTGGTTAGTAGCGGCTGGACCGTGCAGCTGCCATATTACTGTAAGCTGGGGCTTCATAGCCGTGAAGTTAGGATCTATGTTTAGACAGCTGCCTCCCAGCAGCTCACAGACTATTTCTGTAGTCAGTAGCAGCCGCCTTGCTTTTGGCGTTCAGGTCCCCCACTGGCCCCTCCTCTACCTCAACCCAATGGCCCTCCGCTCCCTCTCTCTTCTCCCTCATCTAAGCTCTGCACCATCTCCTTACACCTTCATCACTCGTCCTAGACTCAACATCCATCCTTTCCTGCCCCTCTCCTCTCTTTATTACTCCACCCCGCACAACACCATCTTCTCCCTAACCCTGCCCCTTCTCCCTGCCCCTTAACCAACACCATCTTCTCCCTAACCCTGCCCCTTCTCCCTGCCCCTTAACCAACACCCATCCAGCCGTCTCCATCCTCTACCGTCTCAGGGTGTGGTTAGGCTATTTTTCAGCAGCCTGCTGATCGGCTGATAGGTTAACTGCAAGGCTATGGTTCCAGCCTAATCTCTATGATTATCAAATGGGTCGACAAGTAAATTAATACAACCTTTACCACTTTAAACAGTGGAAGAGAGTTGACTGTTTAAAGGGACATGCCACTCCTAAATAACATAGTACTCGCACTCCCACAAAGTGGTGCCACCAGGGAGGAATTACACTGATAAGTGCTGATAGGGTTTTCCACAGAAAAACACACCTTATCACAAAATGTTTTTGTGCAAATTGTGCAATCTGATCATATTATATTGCGTAATGGTTCCCTCTGAGGTAACCTGGGTGGGGCCTCCTACAAAGGTAACATATATTCCATGCTATGGAGACTATATTGTGAAACACACAATGTTGAGGATCTGAAGACATAAACCCACCACTCATGGTGATGTTCTTATCATTATAACCCTTACATTTACATTTAGCAGACGCTCTTATCCAGAGCGACTTACAGTAAGTACAGGGACATTCCCCCCTGAGGCAATTAGGGTGAAGTGCCTTGCCCAAGGACACAATGTAATTTAACACGGCTGGGAAGCTCTGTAAGCTGGGTGTCAACCTGCCCCCACCTCTCATATGCTAAAGTATGGAGTTTCTGGACAGACTGTCTACTTGATGGCTCTCACACCCCATTGTGTAAAGATTTGGTCTGATTTGTCTTGTGTATAAAGTGAATTGTAATGCATTGTTCTGTGGATTCTTCATCTCCTGAGACCTTCTCCTCAGCTCTGGCTTGTCCTACTCCTTCTCCTTCCTCACATCTTGCTTTCTATCTCTAGTTTACAATAATCATGGTAGTGTAGGTAAGAGTTAACCTTCATTTTGTAACATGTTTGCCTTGTAATTGATTTCATTCATTTGCAATGTTATTAAATGTGTATTTCATTTAACCTTTGACCATTCTTGCTCTGATTTAACCCATAGAGTCAAACAACTGTAATTCTATTTGTATTGGCATTATTTGGTTCATTCTAATACACTGTTCAGTTTCCCATCTTCCTTTAAACAATAGGGAATTTGTTTTGGTTGTTTGGCCAATATTTAACCCCCTACAGCTCCAACCCCAGTTGTAACCAACTGGATTCAACACATTAACCTGCTATGTTCTATTAGAATCAGATGTGCTTAATGAGTGTTGGAGCGAAAACTGATAGGAAGGCAGCTCTCCAGGAACAGGGTCGGAGGCTTTGCATAACATTAATCAAATCAGGATCAATAGCCTGTCATTCCTTTGGTTGAAACATCCTGCTGATTCATGAAGAAACTTCGAGAGCCTGACGGCACTTCTCATCATTCATCTTCATGTGATTAATGGTCAGCAATAACAGTGTGATGAAAGTGTAACAACATAATAACAGTGTAACAACAAAAACACCACAATAACAACATAATCACAGTGTAATAATAGTGTAATACCATAATAACAGTGTAACAACAGTGTCTTCCCAATGTAATAACATAATAGTGTAATAGCAGTGTAACAACAGTGCAGAGATAGCAAAAGTACACACATCCTTCACTCAAGTAGAAGTACAGATACAGATGTTTAAAATGACTGATAAAAGTTGAAGAACTGACAATTCTTTTTCGCTCAATTTAAAGTACTGACATATACTTAAGTAAAAAGTAGCCATTACTGCTACCTGTTTTAGTGTCACGCTGGTAACTAGACCTAACCTATTAATACAAAATGACACTATAGACATGCAGCGCATTTGCTAGGAATCCTTTTAAACGCTGACAATATCAAACATCTCCCTCATATATGGGTGATCAGAAATGTCTCTATTCTCAGTCATGTCGACATTGTTAACTCTCATCCATAATGTTAGCCATTCTTGTACCTTCTGCCTTGCTCCATTGTAGCTTCGTAGACTAGCTTACGTTTGTTGTGCGTGATAGCCCAAAAAAAAAAAAAAATGCCATTACGAGAAATAATATTGATTATGTCACCAAATAAAGAACTAAAGTAACTACTAAAACTAAAGTAACAAGCCTGGTTTGAAAATGTAAGAAGTAGAAAGTACAGATATTGGTGTAAAATCTTTGACGAGTGAAAGTAGAAAGTTGTCAGAAAAATAAATTGTGAAGTACTGATACCAGAAAAAATATACTTAAGTACAGTTACAAAGTATTTGTACTTCATTACTTCCCATTTCTGAATCTATGAATTAACACCACTCCGTGATGCACAACCATAATGTTTTATTGTACAACTTCTTTATGTGCTTGTGGCCCAGTTCTGACTGAGAGAACACTTCCATTCTGCAGGAATGGAAGTGTTCCATTCTGCAGGAATTACAACTTTATTTAGAAAAACAAATGTATTCCACAAAACAAGTAGTGACAAAGGACAGAAGGAAATCGCACGTGATGATGACATCACCATTTCATTCCAGGCTACTGAATGATCCATCAGTGATCACTCTTTAACCCTTGTGCTGCCTTCGGGTCACATGACCCAAAGGTTCATAACAAACCATCGTTGTGTTTACCCAATTTCACCCAATACAAAAACAAATAAAATTAATTTTCTTTTAACCTTTGCAATGTGGAGGGTCTGAGACAGCCCAACGGTTAAAAGAAAAGGCTTCACTTTTATGTGGTAAATTTGTTGCAATACGACGGTGGGTCACAATGACTAATGGGTCAGAATGACCCGAAGATAACACAAAGGTTAAATGAGTGGATTCTTGGTGCAGCCAGGTAACTCTAGATGTTAGGAGGCTGTTGTACTAGCACCTGTCTCTACCCTTCAGGACTGAGCTCCTTGTGTAACTCTCGACAGTCGAACAGCCGGCCTCCCATTCACTCAGAGCATGACAGACCCTGACACTGGCCCAAAATACAGTTTATACTGGGGGCTACAATTCATGATACAATTCCTCAGATGACCCACATGGCAGTACTTTCAGCAGATGTGATTCCTGGTTCCTACTCACCCTGGCTGGACTGGGGCAGCCTACACAAGCTAGATACACTTCTGTGTACACTGATGAAGCTAAACACACAACAGGCATGCAAGCCGAGCTACAGGGTCCATTAAACAAATTCAATCTGACTAAACTATCCAAGCACAGCAATATTGGGCAGGCCTCAACTTTAACCTCAAACTTAACTACAATAAACTAATATTAAGAGCAGGTGGTCTATTTAATGAACAAAACTGATCCTACAGATTCCTGGGCTAGCCAGTGTGCGGACTCATTATCCACTCATGGAGTTAGGCAGAGCCTGTACTATATTGTGTTAGGATAGTCTAGTGTACACACGCATACAGATGGTTCCTACAGTTAACAATTTAAAAAAAAATGTTAGTAGGTCACACTGGAGGGAAAAATCAGTAAAGAGACAGTCTCAGATATCTTCCAACCATTTAATAAACAATCTTTGACATTTTTTGGACAGATCAGACTTTACATTACACAGTTCAGTGTCTAACACGACACCTGACAGTTTCTCGTGAGATGCCGTCCAGTTAGAATGAAGCCAAAGATGGCCGCTATATGTGACAAGTCAGAATCTGACTTGTGAGAATCTGACTTGTGAGAATCTGACTTGTGAGAATCTGAAAGCAGCCCAGAGTGGAGCTGCAGCGAGCCGTGGCATGAGAGCCTGGTACACAGGTCACTTCCTGCGGGTCCAGAAGAGCAGCAGGAAAAACAGCCGCTTGACGCCATGCTTCTATTGAGGAGAGGCCTAACCTTAAAACTGACCCAATCGAAGACCGCCAAAGTTGTCAGTGAGAGGATTGACAATGCCAGTAAACCGTCAAACAGTGCAGCACAAAGCTAGGGGCTTCTGTCCCTCAAGACATTGTAGCAGGACGCAGAGGAAGTGAGCTGCTGACAGGATATTGGCTGCAGCACACCATCGGAATGAAGCAAGAGCATAATAAGATTACTATTATGAATATTGAAAATCTACATTCACACAAAGCCCAAAAAGATGGACGAAAAAAACACTGAGTAGGGACGTTTCCATAGATAACTCAAATAAAACAATCTGTGTTTCTGAGACCTCCCCTAAAGCATATCCAATCCCACCGTGCCCCTTAACACGTAGAAGCACACATATGCACCATTGAGTCACTCCGCCTGGCCTCCACAAGCAAAAAACATAAGGCAACGTAAACCTTTTAATTGCAGAAAACAAGATATATTCCAAGAAAGGAAAACGGTGATATAAACCGTGACGGAAAAAACGAGAAGCCAAGCTTCCTAACTGTCATCACACTCGCACCCCCCTCTTCACTTTTAACTTGTGGTCCTTTCTCTACAGACAGACAAGATTTTATATTACAATGAACTTCTAAGCACCAGAACAAAAAGGCTGACTCACATTCCTCCTGCTCTGAACGGGATTCCCTCTAGTAATGGGACATTGTCAGTTACAAATGGTTAAAAAAACCCTCAAAATAACAGCTTTCACAGATAAAGAAGTGAATTATAAAACTCTGAAGCAGTCCAAGTGGTCAGAATGACAGCTTCCCCTTCAAATCCTGGGTAATTAGAACCCAGTGATTTTCACAGATCAGAAAGTGAAGGTGGTATGAATGTTGTTGACAGTATTGGTGATGATGAAGAATAATACAGGAATTGTTCATCTTCCTCATTAGTTGGATTTCTTGTCCTGCTGATCATCAATGCAGGCCTTGGAGGGGGGGGGATACAAACAGGGGGGGGGGGGGGAGAAAAGGAGAGACAAGTTTAGTAGGGGTGGGAATGTTTTGGTACCTCACAATTTGATTCTTGTGGTCACGATTCGATTCGACTTACTTACTTACGATTCGATTAAAAATCGATTCAAGATAAAAAGAATAAAATAAAATAATAATTTGTGAATCGTTGTGAATTGCTAGAAGACTGAATCGCCCACCCCTAAAGTTTAGATACACAGTTTAAAAGGTATGTTCTTCTGATTTGCTTCCAAGTGATACAGAAGAGAGTTTGACCTTGAGGGAGGGAACACTTCCAAAAAGGTCAACCTTCAAAACATGCTACTGTAGCAGATAGTTTTCAGAGCAGGCTAACACAGCAGGCTCACAAACTAGCATATGTTGACTAGCATGTTAGGCTACCTAGCAGAAGTGCTAGCATAACAGGGGAGTACATGTGGGGAGAAACATGTCCACAGCACATGCACTAGAACACCTGTTGACATTTGCATTGCTTGCCAAATACAAAAACTGTAAATAAAACAAATATACACATGCTATTCTAGGAATTGTGCAAAGTGTGTGTGTGTGTGTGTGTGTTCAAGAGTTCGTTTTTGTGTGTGCATGCGTGCTGAGTGATAGAAATGCAACACCTATTTTACGTAGGAGATTTATGGTGTTGTGTCAAACTGATACTGTAAGCAAACTCTCTTCATTCATGTCGTGCTTCCAGCATGGCTGATCCCGCCCCCACTAAAGGCCAAACGGAGGAAGGTGCTGGGGAAAGCTTACTTGATGAGGTATAGGGTATGCTGCTCAAACCTATGTGGGTTTATATTAGAGAGACTGTGTGTGTGTGTGTGTGTGTGTGTGAGAGAGAGAGGGACTGTGTGTGTGTGTTTGTGAGAGAGAGGGACTGTGTGTGTGTGTGTGTGTGTGAGAGAGAGGGACTGTGTGTGTGTGTGTGTGTGTGTGTGAGAGAGGGACTGTGTGTGTGTGTGTGTGAGAGAGAGGGACTGTGTGTGTGTGTTTGTGAGAGAGAGGGATGTGTGTGTGTAAATGTGAGGTGGACTTGAGCACCAACCTGCAGCTTGGAGTGTTCCTCCAGTAGGCGGTCGTACTCCACAGTCAGGTTCCCCGCCTGTTTCTTCATAGCTTTCACATCACTGTCAGACTTCTGCAGGGCTGTTCACACGCACAAGTATTATTAATATGAACATTTCATCCTTGCCCTGCGCGCACACACAGGTGTTGGCAGTCACCTTTCTTGGTGGCATCCAGCTCCTCTTTCAGTGACTTGACCTCGGTCTTCAGAGTCTTGTTCTCCTCTTCCACTCCTCCTCCCCCTGATCCCTTCTTCCCCACCTCCGGAATGTCAACACCAGCATCACGCAGCTTCTACACACACACACACACACACACACACACACACACACACACACACACACACACACACACACACACACACACACACACACACACACACACACACACAAAGAGATGGAGGACAATCATCAATGTTATTATTAAATAACCAGCATGCTTTATTGCAACCAATGGTGATGGAGGTGGATGGATGGTGTGGACTAACATAGGTAGATCCCTGCAGCTTAACGGCTCCTGTAAGCAGATAGCCATCTGTCCTTATCTAGGGTGGGCTTAGAGTCCACCCTAGATAAGGACACTGTAGGTAAGCTGCTACTGGAGCCCCCACCCACCCATCAATCTAAGGAGTCAGGTGGCTGAGCGGTGAGGGAGTCGGGCTAGTAATCCGAAGGTTGCCAGTTCGATTCCCGGTCATGCCAACTGACGTTGTGTCCTTGGGCAAGACACTTCACCCTACTTGCCTCGGGGGAATGTCCCTGTACTTACTGTAAGTCGCTCTGGATAAGAGCGTCTGCTAAATGACTAAATGTAAATCAATCCACACAAACACGCACACACCCACACACACACTCAGGAAAGTACCCGACAGTTTAGCCTTATGAAGAAGTCTTCTATGATTAGTTCCACATCCTTGGAAAACCACGGTGGGTCCAGTCATACAAGCAGCACCACATCACCCAGAGAGGAGGCAGACTAGCTGTGAGTCATCAGATCAGCACGACAGGCTGATGCACGCACACACACAAAAAGTATAAGCAAAGGTTGAAACAGTTCTCGGTGTAATAGCTCATGTTAAATCTTGCATCTTGGTGATGTTATATCTCGTCTGTTTGGGAGAAGATGACAGCTTGGTTCATTTGTCTCTCTGTCTGACTCATCTAAACAGCCTCAATACAACAATGTATTGATCCTGCGGTGTGTGACACACACACACACACACACACACAGGGAGTGGTGACTCCAACATGCACACACATGCTTGAGTATTTGCGGACTCCCTCTCTGCTTTCCTCCCATCCTGCTGTCCTTCCTCAGAAGACGACCTGGGCCCATCAGCCATCTCAACCGGGGGCCAAGAGCTCAGCCCGGTCCTGGGGTCCGGTCAGGGACCTGGGCAGGAGCCCCATCTGCTCTGCATGTTTTAATACTGGGGATATTTTGTGGAGGAAACCCAGGACCACAGGACATGCTAACTAGAATGCAGGACCTTTTTGCCGTGAGGCAACAGAGCAAGGCACCGTGCCACCATACCATACCTCTACGGAACACACAGTTCTGCATTGTATTCCATCTACGGAACACACAGTTCTGCGGTGTGTTCCATCTACGGAACACACAGTTCTGCGGTGTGTTCCATCTACGGAACACACAGTTCTGCGGTGTGTTCCATCCACAGGACCCAGTTTAGTTGTTTGTTCTAGAAAGGTGTACCCCAGCAGACGGTGGCTGAGATCGCCGAGGAGACTCACAGTAACTATGTCAACATGCTGCTGATGCTCCTACACACACACACTCTGACATCATCACAAATCTACACACACACACGCACACTCACTCACCACGGGACCAATAGCCAGAAAGACAGCTATTAACCAGTAGCACAGTGACACGAACAGCGCAGAGGTAAAAGACAGGATAATTAGGGGCCAGGGCCGAGGATAGCTCGATGGGTCAGCCTGGTAGTTGCTAGCTGCAGACCCAGAAGCTGGGCAGAGATAACTGTACCTTTCTAAACACACGTCTGGGCCTGCATGGAGTCAGGGAACACATGAAGCGAATGATTCGTTCCTGCTCCCTTCCTGGGTCAGACGGGAGCCTCAAAAGGTAGCATGCCATCCCGGTGAAACACTTCCTAGTAGCTTTCCATAAACACGTTAACGTGAGCAGACCTAGAAACCTAGAGGACAGCAGCCTGCGTCAGGGCATCCTGGATGTCAGTCTGCTTCTGGCAGTCTGCTTCTGGCAGCAGGCAGGCGGAGGGGGGCGCTTATGGAGAAGGATGAGGCCATGTGGCCATCCTGGACAGGCGAGCGCACTCACGTGCACACTGGCAGGTGACATGCACATTCACGTGCACGCTGACCTTCAAGGCATGGGTTCACGCCCCATATCGACGTTTGAATTATCGCCCTGTCACATCGGGGCGGTGGAGGTGGACACGCGCGCAAACACAGACAGACAAGACACACAGGGTGAATTACATACTAATATATATATATATATATATATATATCATTGTCTCAAATCGCAACAAACTGGTTGAAAATACTGTGCAAATGTTTCATTAGCATTATGTGTCGGATGGAGGAAGTTCAGATGATTTCAACCATTCCTGACATCCTTGACCCCTTTCCTCAGCAGACAGGTCATCAGTGTCAGGCCTATCGACCAGCAGACAGGCCTGTCTGAGGAGTGTCTCCTGCCTGGCTGGGCCCTGTCCTGTCTCCTGCAGCAGGAAGACTGGCGCCCCCCTGTGGCAGCTGTGTTCATATACTACCTCCCCCCCCCTCTAAAATTCTCTTTACTTGTCTTTCGGCCACATGGCCCTGAAATACAGACTTGCAGGACAACCGCAACTCCCACAAGCCCCCACTCAGCAGGTACCTCCTGCAGCTTGTCGTTCTCCTCCATGTACTTCCTGGCGGCGTCGCTGGCGCTCTCTGCCTGCTTCTTGAACGCCTCGTTGGATGCCATCATGGTGGCCTGCTGGGACAGGAGGGTGGCCAGACGTCTCAGTAGCCTGGGGGAGCAGAGGGAGGGAGGGTGTCACAACAGGGAGGTCATTCTAACTGACGCGTTCTGTGGAGTAAGGCCATGGTGTTTGAGTAAAGTAGGTATTATGCTTTCTGTCTTGGATCAGGAAAGAACATTTTGCTCAGAACAATCTGGCCATGACAAGCTACAACATAGGGGACAGCTCAGTGACTAAAGGCCAGCAGTTCTGACTTGAAAGGTTAAAGTCCAATAGGGCCACATCTGACATTACAGCTCATCCCTGTGGCTGGACCACGTCTTAAATTACAATAAGAATAAGCTTCTAGGAACTCTTGATGTTTTGAACTTACCAAGGATGATGACCCCTGCAGAAAGGCTACAGTATTAATAACACTGTTAACATATTTGCCAGTTCTTTTTATATTTAAACCTTGTCATCAAAAAACAACAAGACTAGTTTGAGAGCCTTACTTGGCTGGTACAAAAGCCAAGAGCTAAAGACCTATTTTATCTCAGCCTTATCACAGACCGTATCACAGACCGTATCACAGACCGTATCACAGAGGTTTCACAGTATCTGGGACACAGAAAGGACCTGCCTGGCAGGGATGTGCACTCAGCTGTAATGTAATAAGTCCCATAACGTGACAGTCCTCACTCATCATACTGCACCTAATATAGAAGCAGAAGGGCTCCCTGTGACTACTTGTACAGTGTATATCCTCTACACTTCAGCTACAAAGTCACCCTGCAGGGGGCTGGGGGATCGGGGGCAGAGGCTGGGGGATCGGGGGCAGAGGCTGGGGGTGAGGGGGCAGAGGCTGGGGGTGAGGGCTTGGGAGCTGGCACAGGAGTAGTTCCTGTTCTACAGTTACCCTCCTCTCAGACTGACAAACTGGGCTAATGAGTCAAGCTCGCTTGTCTGCTTTCTTTGCAATAAAACCCTGGGCTGCTACAGGAACAGAGGAGCCAAGATCTTAATGAACCACTACAGGGTACAGACGTGTACAAATGAATGGCCTACCACAGACCTGGCTCAGTAGCAGGTAGCATTAGCATGTGTAGCATTGAACCAGTCTCCTACAGAACACCAACACCAACCTACCAGGAGTGATGGATGAGTGGCTTAGCAGACGTCAGTGGGAAGACATGAATACACCAGCTTCAGCCCACCAAACACGGGCTGGCACTGGCCAGCGGCCACATACATTTACTAAATCTGTACCCCGGGGACATGTAGCTTGCATTTGAAATGTCCCACATGTCTTAGTGTCTTAGAGCTTCTTTATAAAGACCCAGAACATGTAGTGTTGATGCTGATGCTCACAGATTCCATCTTGTATGAGTAGGCGTTCCTAACACCAGGACTGGCAGTGGAACCTGACCTGGCCCTGGCCTACAGACTGTGTGACATCTATCTAGCCCAGGTCTATATTTAACTCATCACCAGTTGCTGATCACATGCTGCCTGGCTGTTCAGTCCCCAGCTGTCCTGATGGTTACCAGGACAAACACCCAAAACAGGAAACCTGGCTTGGAAACCATGACCCCTACATAGCTGTAGTAGTTCAGAGACCCTCTACATTTTCTCTAGCTGAGCCGAGACAGAACCCCTGGGCCAATCTCAGCCCTAGCCTCAGACAGGCCCTGGCTTCAACAGTGGAGTAACAACACACAGTTGTAGTAACCAGCCCAGGCTCGTCCGGGCTCTAAGAATAGCCTGCCATTCAGAGGAATACCTCAGCCTCCCAGTATGGCCAAGATATGCAGACTGGACACCATTACAACAGACCTATGACAACAGACCACTATGAACCAATTAGTGGCATCGTCAGTGTGCTCAACCAATCCGGTTCGCTCAGGCTTTACACTTCTGAGGGGACTTGAATGGAAAATGTCAATCTCTCTCACACACCCTTCCCCCAGCAGGCATTCTTTCCATCCCTACTGTAACTGTTACACGATGCAGATGACAGACGACCCAACACAGGAAAAAGAACCAGGCATGCATCTAGTACTCAACAGACCAACAGACCAGTTCCAGCTTTGAGACACAACAGCCAATGCCGTCATTAGCAGTTTTACATTGGTTGTTAAACTGCCACTTAACAAGGAAAGTTTTATAAACAGAGAAAGCAGTCTCAATATAAGCGTTTCATTCAAAACCATTTTATCTGTTTTATGTGACCCTGGCGGCCTCAGCCTCTTATCAGCTGTTACGCATTCCAGTAATTCTCAAAATAACGCTAATGCAACAGTTAGCACAACTACCAAAAACAGTAACGATAAGTGACTTTTGATGGCAAATTCCACAGGTCAGTGGCAATAGGTCAGAGATTATAAGAAACGGTAGTCTAGTTCCCTGAGGGTATATGAGGGAAGCTCAGGTCTTAGAACACTTTGGTGTGGTAGTGCCTGAAGTCACATGTTCCAACATTCTGAAACACACGACATTCCATGACAGGGCAGCAAGCTGAGGCCACATTCTAGAACTGAACCAGTGGAAGAGGAGAGACGCGTGTTGGTGGAGAAGAAATGCATGAGTATCGACGCAGGGATGGTGAGAGGAGGAGGGTAGAGAGGTGGATGGAGGGGGCAGGGGGTCAGGGGGCACCTCCAGGTGGAGAGGTGGACGGAGGGGTCAGGGGGCACCTACAGGCAGAGCAGCAGAGCGAAGCCGGCAATGTACTCGTTCCTCTGGGCTCTGAACAGCTTCATGTGGATGTGCTCGATGGCCACGGGGTTGTTGGTCAGGTCCACCTTCTCTGTCACGCTGTACTTCCTCACCTCTCGGAACGCATCTACACACATGGAGAACACAGATCGTCAACACGAGGAACCTAGAACATGTCTTAGAGGCCTTCACACACAGCAGACAGACATCCTGATGGCAGCCTATACTGCAGGCATCAAGAGAAGGAAAGTTCCAGCAGTATCTTACAGGAAACAGAAGGGCACCATTCGTCTACAGATGCCTTAACATTTAATCTGTTAAAGACATTCTTCCATGGCTCACTGGCAGGCCCTCTTGGTTATATATATGTCTGGAATGCTGGCTCCTTAGGGATTGGCTGGTTAAAAGACTGGTGAGTCACCAGGCAGCACCTACCAATGAGCAGGAACACCAGGATGGCTATGGCCACCATGAACCAGCTGTTGCCATAGTTAGCAATGGCCTGCAGAAGCCGAGACTTGAAGATCTTACTCCATCTGGGAACACAAAAACATGGGAGGAAGAAGATGGAGGTCAGGGGCATGAAGTGCCAGGCTATCTTACATGTACACACAAGCTGTCCAATGCACCCACCCTAGAGCTAGCAATTATGTCATTACACGAGAAAACAACAATGACAATGACTAACTCGATGACTTTCCATCTTTGTAAATAACTGGTGCCCTGGTATGGCAGGAGCCTTGTAGTGTGTACTTGTAATGTGTTTGTTTATAGATCCTGGTTCTGTAAGGACAGTCATAAGACCACACATCCGTAGTCAATCAAGAAACTACATTTTCTACATGTTGGCTGACAGACTGCTGTGGACACTGGAGAAATACCAAACATCTGTGTCCATGGATACGGTGTGTTTGGAATGCACCACAATGGAGTCATCCAAAGAGACTGTCTTCATAGACCGGAAACCGCACAAACACAAGGGTTAAGGACAGAGACCAGGGCATGGCCAGAGTAGTCAATCCACCCCAGACCAGAACAGACAGCCGGCCAGGGGGAGGAGGCCAGGCCAGGGACAGTAGGCCAGGCCAGGGCTCACCTCTTGGGGGAGATGAATGGTATACAGAGCAGGAGGACAAAGAAGACCTCAGCGTAGAGGAAGGTGGCTACGGCTGTCCATTGGAGGCTCATCCTCAAGGCAGGGAGAGGCTGCAGGTACAGATACCATGGCAAAGATGTTATTGACAAATCCTTATTAATCTACTCACAGATGTGTCAGTAACACTGAATTTTTAGGTAATCAAACAAAATATTTCCTGACTGGACCAGATAGCCTGACCAAAGTTGCATATAAAGCATAAATACACAAACCTAGTCTATACTGAATATGAAAGAATCTTTAAAACATCACTGGGTTTCCAATCCCACTGGTTCTTATTTATGTAGCGATTGAGACATCAGTGTACTTGCATCACAGGCACTATGCTCTTGCTAAAAGCTTTATCAGTGAGGGGCATGGACCCGTACACACTAACCTCTGACCGAGTAACAGATAAGGAATAGAAAGACATCTTATGGCGACAGCAAAGAAGTGTTTGAGCAGCACTCCCAGTGCCCGAGCTATCTTGTGATTATGATGTAACCATGAGAAGTAGCTCTTGCTGCTTGACTCCCCCTAGCTCCCGCATTCCTCTGACGGGGTTAAAGGAAATTGAGCAACAGCTCCATCTCACGTCAGCAGGGACCAGTACCACTCAGGTCCTGGTTCTCATCCTCCTTACCGGTTGAGTTATTAACATTACTGAATAAATCGATGACATGGTAGGAAAGATAACTATGTCAAGCAGCAAGCTAACCCTAACTACTTTAATGTTAGCTGGCTATCAGGCTAACTTGAAGGGTGTCAGGTGGCTGAGCGGTTAGGGAAGCGGGCTAGTAATCTGAAGGTTGCCAGTTCGATTCCCCGGCTGTGAAAAATGACGTTGTGTCCTTGGGCAAGGCACTTCACCCTACTTGCCTCGGGGAGAATGTCCCTGTACTTACTGTAAGTCGCTCTGGATAAGAGCGTCTGCAAAATGACTAAATGTAAACTTCCCCCAGCCAGCTACCTATAATGTAGCCAGTTAAATTTCCTACCACGTAGCTTAAAAGTACTAAGCTAGCTAGATGTCGTCATGCCATACAGATAACAAGATACTATTAAACCTTATCTAGCTTCACATTATTCATATTTAATGTCTATTGTTTTAAATCCAACCGTTTAGTTGAGTACTAGATAGCTAACTAGCTAGCACACACCGATGACGTGTGTTTAGTCAAGAGTAGAAACTAGCCAGCTTCCGACTCGCACCATAATAACGATGTGACCACGTTAGTATGTTTCTAGCTAGCTACGCATTTAACTCATAATAAAGGAAGAGGCTATTGGCAATACTCACCTAGAATAATACGGGATTATTGCACGGCACCGAGTAGTTCGTCACAAGCCACAGCTCTGCGCTGAAACAAACTGTCAAAAACTTAGCTAATAGCTATGTTATTTTTCCTGCAATAGACTTCCGGTTTCCTGCTTCGTGCCAAATCATTCAATAATCTGATTGGACAGCGGTGGCATTGCTAAACGATGTCGTCAGTTTATCACGCACAGACCAGTGCGTCATCATCAACCTAGGCAACATTGATTCAAATTACAAAAGCAAACAAAGCAGATGCAAAGAATTAGAGTTTGCAAGTGAATATCTAGCAGTTCTATCTTTATTGTGTTTCACGTTATTTACTGGTTATTGCAATGCACTAGACACATTAGTGTCCGCCATGAAGCAAGACTGCCAACCATGGGCGTAGATTTAGGGGGGGACGCTAGGTACTAGTCCCCACCAATATTTTAAGATGACAAAATTGTCCCCACCAATATTTTACCAAACTCCATTGTGCTGTAATTTGGATCGATTCCGAAAAAATATTTTGCACAATATATTTGCAAAACTCATTTGTATTATTGTTCGTCGCCCAGAAAAGTGAAAAATACATTTTCAAGTTATCCAATGCGCCCTCGAGCCTGCGAGACAAGATGATGTAATTTAATTGGTTGAAGTGGCAGTCAGAAACACTTCGTGAATCTTGACTTGCAGAAAGAAAGCTGTCAGTAGTCTGACACGATAAACTACTAAATACGCCAGGAAATAATAAAGCCTCATATTAGTATTTCATTTGGTCTCAGCATTGATATTTTTTACCCTTTTGTGCTTTGTAGACTTGGATAGTAATATGGCTATCCCTGTAATCTCGACCAATGTCAGCAGTCAACTAAGCATGGTTAGTGTCTGTATTAAATTGATGAATTACTGTGCAGGAAAAACAGCACTCTGAAGCTACAGATGTAGAGCAGGTTGGTGATGAATCAGCATCAGGGGTTCAGGTGAGAAGTTGAATTTGTCCATTTTGGTAAAGATTGCATTAAATTGCTGTTTTTAAGGGATGTTTAGACAATGTCACCCATGAATGTTATCATTCACACTTATACTTGTAGGTAGTAAAAAGGTGCTATAAATTGGGATTCCCAAATATAAATAATTATTTCATTGCTCAGAAGTCCAGTACAGATGATGTAGGCCTAGTACAGCTACATAAAACCTAAACCAATTACCTACATATACATTTTTTTTATTGGGGGGGGGGGGGGGGGGTTCAGTGTCCCTACCAAAGCTGAGACCAAACCTACGCCTATGCAGCCAACCAGACCATGATCTCAGCCACTTTCTGTGCGAGAGAGATTCCTGGTCCATTAGCAGACCAAACACAGTGGCAGAGCAATACGCTTGGACTGTTCTGGAAATATATGTTGTTTGAGTTGTCTGTGCCAGAAACGGGTTTGCTGGATAGTTGATTTATAGCTGAGGATGAATTTGATGCCCATAGAAGGATAGGACAGGCTGGTGCAAAGAGGGAAAGAATTCAGACGTTGGAGAGTGCACAAGCACACACGCACACCAATGATCTTACTCATGAAATCAGCCGAGCACACTAACGTACAGTTATGTAGCAGCCATAGCTACCATAAAAGCCTGCACATAAAGCTAACTGTAGTATTTCCCACTGTCTTAAAATTGGTGTGCCATCTCTCTCTCTCTTTCTATCCCTCTCTCTCTCTACCTTTCTATCCCTCTCTTTCCCTGTTCTTTTCAAAAATCATCTTCTGTAGCTCTAGTGTGCGCGTGGGTGTACAAGGTCGTACCAGACAGAAAGAGCGTGGGTTTCAATTAAAAGATCATTGAGTCAGTGGAAAGATGGAAAGGAGGAGGGAGAGAAAGAAGGAGAGAGGAGGGAGGACACTGACGACAGACCTACTGGATCATTCTCAACCAACACAGTCAACAGGTATGATGACACTGCTTTTCATCTCTTCATACAGATCAATACATTGCATTGATTATTGAAGTTTATGTTGGCTACCATTGTGGGAAATTGTATTTTTTGTGAGTTTTGAATAGTTTCATTTGACAGATACTGTTTTTTGCTTTTATTTGCTCAATTATGATCAGGCTAGTTTACAGTCCCTGTGGACTATTTTCACTGCACAAATATGGACCTGGGGCTAAGATAAACTTGAATTTCGACTGACTCAACAGATGGAAAAGGGATATATGTGATGCTTTGAATCAGATCTTGAAGATGGCAGTTATTAGCACATATTGGCAGCAAGAGGCTTAAAATGTTGTGTCGGTTTTGTTGTTTATCAGATTAGATATAACCTTTCTAAAGTATTGTTCCATCAGAGAGACCACAACTCACAGGAGTGGAGAAACATCCATGACAGTAAATAGATAGTGATTTGAGCTCAGACGGGAAGTATTTTATAGGGTATTTGTTTTGTCTTGCTGCAGCTGCCCTGGTAGAAGATGCCCCTCCTGAAGGAAGGCAGGAAAAGAGCAGAGGACATCTCAGCTGTGTACGAGCTGAGAGAGAAGCTGGGAGAGTGAGTGGGGCTTTCCAGGCTTATATACTGACATCGGTGATCAAAGATTAATTAATTAAGAGAGCAATTAATCAATACTCAATCTGTGGATTTCTCTTAAATCAAAGTTGATAATTCATGATGAGGATGTTGATCAGTGGGAAGGCATCAAGAAGGATCATAGTGCTGTGAATGGAGGGTGTGTTGTGTACGGTGTACAGTATACTTTGTGTGTGTGTGCACTTACCCTTTCTGCTGTGTGTGTTGTAGGGGATCTTTCTCTGAGGTGAGGGTTGGTCAGCATCGACGCACCCACAGACGTGTAGCAGTCAAATGCATCCGCAAGAGGGCGCTCAAGGGCAAGGAGGCCATGCTGGAGAACGAGATTAACGTGCTGCGCAGGTTAGAGGAGTGTAACATAATCAGACTAGTGATACATACTACCGTAATTGGTAACCCTCAGATGCCTTAAAAAGCCTAAATCCTTGAACTAAGACTTTGGACTAAATTGGACCTCTTTGGTAGTGTGGTGTTGTGGGATCTCTCACAATATAACATGCGATATTAAGTGGACCATGTGTATTTTATGTCTATCAGGATCAACCACACCAACATAGTGTCCCTGGAAGAGACCTTTGAGACGTCTACAAAGCTCTACCTTGTCATGACTCTGTAAGCAGAATTCCCATTCCAAAACACATTATGATACTAGTATTCCTTTGAATAGCTACAACACAACCGGTGAAAACGTAGTCACCGTTTATAGGAATTTTGCATTTGATGAACACAAAACGAGAGTAGTTTGGCCATGTTCCAGTTTACAAATGCAAAACCCCCTTTCATGTGCAGAGTGACAGGGGGAGAACTACTGGATCGCATCCTAGAGAGAGGCAGCTACACAGAGAAGGATGCCAGCCGGGTCATCCAGCAGGTGCTACAGGCTGTTCAATACCTGCACCAGCTGGGCATCGTTCACAGAGACCTCAAGGTAGGCACAGTAGCATGAGGAGCTGAAGGTAGCTGTTACACTTCAACTGTCCCTTTGGGAAATCCTTTCAAAGCCCTTACAGATGAATGATGTCTGTAGCTGTCAGCAGATGTTGATATACTACATTAAGTATATACTGTGTTATGTTGTGTAGGATGTGTGATGCGTTATGAACTGTCTTCCCCCAAGCCTGAGAATCTGCTGTTTGAGACTCCCGCAGCAGACTCCAAGATCGTCATCAGTGACTTCGGCCTGTCCAAGATGGAGGACCAGGGAGTGCTGTCTACCGCTTGTGGGACCCCCGCTTACGTGGGTAAGCAGCCCCGTTCCTACCTCATCATCTCATTTATTATGACGTGAATTAAGAAATATGCTCCATTGATAAAGCTTGGTTTTGTTTGAATATGATGCATGCGTGGCGTTGTGTTCCTGTGCTGTTCTCAGCCCCAGAGTTACTGCAGCAGAAGTCCTATGGTAAAGAGGTGGATCTGTGGGCCTTGGGAGTCATCACCTACATACTGTATGTCCCCCAGCTAGCACCCACCCTGTGTGTTCTACTCTATCACAGTTAGTGGATGGCTTAGGTTTAACCCTGAAATACATGAACGCCTAGACATGTTGTGTATGGTGTTGCTAATACTGTACATACTCGTGTGCTGTGGTGTCATTTGACAACATGCGTAGTTGTAGTATGTGCGTAGTTCATCTGCAGTTGGGTTGAGTTGTGTTCATGTGTGGTGGTCAGGTTGTGTGGGTACCCTCCCTTCTATGATGAGAACGACTCCCACCTCTACCGACAGATCATCAAGGCTGAGTACGAGTTTGACTCTCCTTACTGGGACCAGATCTCCATCTCAGGTACCAGAGTGATGGAGGGAGGGAAGGATGTCTGTATGGACAATCTCTGATGTTCTGGGTACACCAAAGATGAAATATCTTGAAATTGTAGAGAAGAATAAGGCAAAGAAAGTTCAGGTTACATTCATCAAACAGACCTTCAGTTTGCAACAATACATCCTCTGTAAGCATAGCAGAGCAAGTAACCTTTACGCTGAGAATGTACAGCGTGTTCAAATTACCCCACTTGTATCCTCGCCTGTTTCTACAGCAAAAGACTTCATCCCCCACTTGCTGCAGAAGGAGCCTGAGAGGAGATACAACTGTGAGAGGGCCTTGAGGCATCCTTGGTGAGTCCACAAATAGAGCCGAGGCCTGTTGTATAACTGCTTTCCAGTCTCCACTCTGAGACCTTTTCTAAAGCTTATCGAACGTCACATGTATGTTACAAAGACAGGTCGCGTTTTAAAGTTAACCATATTTGCAGTAGTACTCATAGTTGTAATAGCAGATCTGGTGGGAACAGGAAGGTGACCTCCTGCCTGTCTGTGCTCAGGATCTCGGGTGGAGCAGCCCTGGAGAAAAACATTCACGAGTCAGTCAGCGAGCAGATCCAGAAAAACTTTGCCAAGAGCCAATGGAAGGTTTGTTTGCTTCCTGCTGTCTGATCAATGCCAATGTCTACTAGCTGAACATTAAACATTCAGCGTTCATAAAAGCACTGCAGTTATGTTTGTGTGTGTTTCTCCGTGTCTCTGGGTCTATATATGTCTATGTATGTATATATTTGTGTGTCTATTTGTGTGTGTGTTTCTGCGTGTCTGTGCGTCCATGCTTTGTGTGTGTGTGTGTGTGTGTGTCTGCACATGTGTATATCTGTGTGTGTGTGTGTGTGTGTGTGTCTGCACATGTGTATATCTGTGTGTGTGTGTGTGTGTCTGCACATGTGTATATCTGTGTGTGTGTGTGTGTGTGTGTGTGTGGGCATCCCAGAGAGCCTTTAATGCCACAATGGTGGTGCGTCACCTCAGCAAGAAGACCCAGGCAGCAGGAGAGGCGGGGGAGACGAGGCGGGCGGGGGAGACGAGGCTGGCGGGGGAGGAAGGGACAAAGTCCAAGGATGCACAGCAAGGTAAGAAACATGGGAGAACTAAAGTGCGAAAACTGCTCCTCCACCATTACTAAAATCTTCAGGTCTACTGCAGACAGAGACACAATTATTTGTCATGGCTATAACTAATCCTGATCTTGGTTCTGCTACCTCACCTCAACGTAACCATATTGTCGGCTTAGGGTTAAGGTCAGCTGTTTTCCTAAACATAATTTTTGAATTTAGGGTTAGGGTTACACTTAGGGATAGGGTTATGGCTATAACTCAGGAATGTGCACAGGAGAAAGAGCCTAAAAGAGCTTTTTTTTGTGGCTGTGTCAATACGATAAGCCCATCATTAGGAAAGTTAAATCAAATAAAATTGCGATATCATCCAGTTCTGTGTTAATTTATTTTGCCATCATAACGTCAGTGTTGCCCTATACCCTCGGTCACATGACATTGTTTGTATTCTCACGCCGGTGCACTGCGAGTGAAGGAGAGGGAAAACCCCACACGTGACTTTTTGAAGTAATGGAGATAATGTTACATTTACATTTAGTAGACGCTCTTATCCAGAGCGACTTGCAGTAAGTATAGGGACATTCCCCCGAGGCAAGTAGGGTGAAGTGCCTTGCCCAAGGACACAACGTCATTTGGCACGGCCGGGAATCGAACTGGCAACATTCAGATTACGAGGCCGATCCCCTAACCGCTCAGCCACCTGATTCCTTATGTTGAGCTTGTATGAGAAAGAAAGTGACTGCGGTGGGGGGGATTTTTTTCATGTTAGAGCAATAGCCCCTCCAAATGTCTGTGCACGTCCTTGCACAGATGTGTGTGTCACGGTCGGGTATTTGTCTTGTGAGCATGTTTGTGTGTGTGTGAGAGAGAGTTTGTGCCTCAGAAGATTGACCTCCTGACTGTGGTTTCTTCTCCCTCTCTAGCCGACAAGTCCTAAACACCAACCAGACAGGGACCAGAACAAGGCCCAACCTCCCCACACCACCACAGAGGGCTCCAGGAGGCTCAAGGACCCAACCCCGCCCTCTTGATCCTCGCCACGACCCTATTCTTAACCGTTATCTGCTTTAGTGATCAGAGTCCTGTGTGATTCTGGTGGCCTTTATTTCAGTGTTGTATGTAAATATATTTGTAGTATAATTCAATGTAATTTAATCGGTTATAAAGATACATATTTGTTTTTCTTGCAGCTTCATGTAAGAAGTAGTTGTCTATGGCATGTTGCAGTACCTATTGCTGCACCAATAGAATCAAGTTTGCTGTTCTACCTTTGGGCTATTTATGAATGTAACGTTGTTGTGGAGGTACTAATGACCAATGTGATCCCAACATAACCAGAATGTGTGTCAATTTAAATTGTTGTGTGTGCCACCATAGCACTTAAAGGTGTGAATCAGCATAAGATAATGCGCATATATTATTTACATCATCATGCAGTATTTTATGATTATAAAGATCTTGTAATTGATTATCCTTTACAAATTGCAGAGCAAGATGCTAGAAAGCCCAGCAGAGGGCGATATTGGTCATTATAAGACTGTTACCTGTTTTTCTCATCCGATGTTGAGTCAAGCAGAATGACTAGCCTACAGGGATCTCAGACGGCGAGACAAACTACTCTAAATGGGCTGAACTGTCACCACACAGTATACAGAGTTGTTTTTAAGTAAATTATGTCTCTTGTGTTTGGCCTTTTGTGTTTGAAAAATGTTGGAAAACTATGTTGAAGACAGTGCTGTGTTTTCAGTTAATTCAATAAAGAATTCAATATATACAGTCTGAATTTGGATTGTTCAGCAAAGATTTGTATCATCAACCATTAATTATGAACAGACATTATTGGATTGGAAATGTTCAAGCTTTCCAAGATGTACTCAGGATGGAGATCACCACAGAGGGCCTCCAGAGACCTGAGAAGCTGCAACATCTCAGATCATTACAAGATTGCTCTCCAGCAGGGTGGAGGACCGGGTTTCCACTTATTTATGCACTGCATTAGATGACCAGGGCATGGATTAACACGTTTTAAAATGCTAAAGAATCAATTAATAGATTAAAGATAATGTGAATGTACTTCTATTATCCGTCTCTTTTACCATCCTGTCTCCATTTCTCTCCTACTATCTTCCCTTCTGTCTCTCTCTCCCTCGGTTACTGTCTCTGTCTCTCTCTTTCTGTCTCTTTCACTTCTTGAGTATGTCTGGTGTTGCTCGTAAAAACATCAACATCTATAAACCAAAAAGGCAGGCAGGCAGACCGGCAGGCACCCAGGCAGATAGGCAAGCAGGCAGGCAAGCAGGCAGGCACTCATGTGGAAGCTATTTAGCGACCCGAGCACCCAAGCAATTACATATTAAACCACTTTAAAAGGTATAGCAGCGAAAAGGCCACTTTTACTGTTGTCAAGATGCTCTAAGGCAGAAGGATGAAGGTAGAAGCCTGATTGGGTGACTCAAAAGTCTCCGTGACCAATAACAGAGTAAGTCAGCCAGTCAGATTATTGTAAATGTGCCGAAGTGTGTGTGTATATGTGTGTGTGAGAGGGTGTGTTTGTGTGTGTGTGACAGAGAGAGAGAGAGAGAGAGAGAGAGAGAGAGAGAGAGAGAGAGAGAGAGAGAGAGAGAGAGAGAGAGAGAGAGAGAAAATATGAGAGAGAGAGAAAATATGAGAGTGAGAGAGCTAGCTGTGCCACGGTGGCTAATGCAGGAATAAATAACTCATGCAGGAGGTTTTAATCAGTCAGTCTGGTGGTGGGGATGACGGGGATGACGGGGATGACGGGGATGAGGTCTGGCAGGTCCTGTATGGAACGTACAGGCCGGACCTGCTTAAGCAGACAGCTTGCTGCCACAGGACCTTTACACCTTCACAAAACTGGATCACTTTCCTGTAAGGTCATGCTAATGTGTTTGAAAGAAAAAAAAGAAGGAGAAAGATTGAGGAAGAAAGATGAGAGAGATAGTTTGTGTGTGTGTGTGTGTGCATGCGTGTGTGTGTGTGTGTGCAGACCTTGTACATGCCGAACCAGACTCTCCATCCCTCATGTCTAGTACACAGAGAACAGCTTACTGTGTGATCCTATGATCTGCTGGAGGTGCCAAATGCAAATGACTGTAATGGAGTCACTGACACGATACAGTTATCCACCACACACACACACACACACACAGACACACACACACACACACACATGCTTGACTACATGTTCGAAACCTGCTCCAAGTTCCACACTGTTACAGAAGTGTGTTTACAGCTAGCTTGGCTCATCTCCATAACCCAATCTGCCTCCCATCTGGACCAACTCATTTTAATTAAGCCAGTAATTACAAGAAAAAATTCAGAGGCCTAATCATTTAAATTTAGTAATTTCAGTTTGTTCTTGACGTCAGATGACAATGCCCAGTGCTTCTTCACTCAGGTGAGCACCCACAAACATATTCCACCCCCCCACACACTCAAGCACACACACACAAACACTCACACAAACAAGTCCACATACACTCAAACTGTTCACCCACATAAACACACATACGCAAGAACTTGCACACACACACACACACACACACACACCTCACTGACAGTCCTCCACCTCAGTCTGCAGCTTGCGGCATTCTCTGACACGCAGCCTCTCCCCTGCCGTCTCCTACGCCTCGCTGCCTCCCGCCCTGCCAGATGTGAGCTGAGACAACTGAGGAAGGACAGGAACACTCCTGGAGAGGCAGCGAGACAGAGAGACAGGAAAGAGAGGTAGGAGAGAGAGGCAGTCAGGAGACAGTACAAGTGGTGTGCCTGTGAATCTGGACTGGTAGAGCATGGCTCCAACACCGCTAGGGTCATGGTTTGGACACCCCTTGGGTCATCCACAACCACAAGTGTATCCATACTCTGGCTCAGTGTTGCTTCATATTACAGTCAAACCTGTGAGACGAGAGCCTCAGATTAGAATCCAGACACAGATTTTATGTCATCTGTGAGAGAGGTTGGATGCAGGGCAGAGGGTCTGCTGGTTCTATGTTCCACCTCTCTACTCTGTGTTTATCAGCGTCAGCTCTCCTCTAAAGGATTAAAATGCATGCAAAGTCCTTGCTTGCTCCAGAGTTATCTGAACAAGCCCCTCAGAATCTCTCCATCCTGGAATATAGTAGATATGGATTATTTTTGGAGTGGATAAGGAGGATCTAGAATTGCCACATGGATTTTACCCAGACAATCCACACCTTTGCATGCAACAGGATCTTTCAACCATTCCAAACCCACCCCATAAAAACACAATTAACATTCACAGGCAGTAGCTATGTGCTTTTGTTATGCTACACACACATGCTAGCAACATGCCATTCACATACAGTATGTAGTGTAGCGGTGAAGCACACACGGTCACTCTGAGAAGAGCCCAAGCTCACTAAAACGTCACAGAGAGAGAGAGATCTCTCTGAGGAGAAATCGATTGCCAGTAGAGTGAGTGAAAGCCAGGTTGTCTCACCTGGCATTTCTCCCCGTCACACCCAACAACACACACACAGTCACACACCTCAGAACGGGCCCTGCCAGTCTACCCCCACCCCCCTCTCCCCCCTCCCACCCCAACCTACCCCTTATCAGTGGCATGCAGGCCCTCTGCTTGGCTAAGCGCTGGCAGTTCAAATTGGGGGTAATGTCTGTCTCTTTGTGAGGGGGGGCCGATCACATCGCACGGATAAAGAGATTATGGAAATCCAGTGGTGGGGTAGAAAACAGCTCCTAGGGAGCAGAGAGGAGAGATGACACACTGTCACACACAAACACACACTCACACACACACACACACACACTCACACACACACACACACACACACATCGATTCCATGAACTGAAGAGGACAGATGACAAACTGCCACACACACTCATAAGAAGACAAGAGATATTGAGTGTTGTATTACAGCTGGCACCACAGACCACTCAAACAATGCAGAAACCTGAGCAACTAACTTTCCTCAAGCTAAGGTTTCAGAGCCAGAAAACAGTCTTGATGAAGAAAGATGTCTCTTGTCATCTCCCAGGAGTGGTACAATAATATCTGTGTATTATATATGATAATATCATACAGGGCTAAATCCATTATTGATGGTGAGTGTATTCAAATGAAGGTTGATTCAGCTTAGTCTGTATTCATGAGCAATCTGGGTCATTATCCAATAATTCACACCAAGATCTTGGACAGGCGAGGATGACGATGGCGATGATGAAGATGATGAATTCCATTTCTTCCCAATTAGCTGTGGTTCTGGCCCATGGGTCGGGAACAGGAGATTAGCGGGAATGTAATTTCAGAGGGCAAGCCAGTGTGTCTGCGCTTGACACCAGCGCATGTGTGTGTGTGTGTGTGTGTGTGAGAGAGAGAAAGAGAGAGAAATAGAGACTGTGCTTGTGTGTGTATTCCTGTTGATAAGTGTGTGTGTGGGACAGTGCAACCACCATGAGTGTGTGTGTGGAGTAGACCTCCACAGGAAGGTACATCCTTTAGACCAGTCTGATAATAAGGCCATTACTCAGAGGTGTGCAGAGAGGAAATAGCTGTTCAGGTCTCTGGATCACCTTCATAAGGACAGGGAGAGTCAGGTGACTGCTTCCTCCCTGCAGCACAGCCAGGGTCTGTCTGTCTGTGCCTGGGTCTGTACTGAGGACCTGTCTGTCTGTGCCTGGGGCTTAACTGAGGACCTGTCTGTCTGTGCCTGGGGCTTAACTGAGGACCTGTCTGTCTGTGCCTGGGTCTGTACTGAGAACCTGTTTGTCTGTGCCTGGGTCTGTACTGAGAACCTGTCTGTCTGTGCCTGGGGCTAAACTGAGGACCTGTCTGTCTGTGCCTGGGTCTGTACAGAGAACCTGTCTGTCTGTGCCTGGGGCTGTACTGAGGACCTGTCTGTCTGTGCCTGGGTCTGTACTGAGGACCTGTCTGTCTGTGCCTGGGGCTGTACTGAGGACCTGTCTGTCTGTGACTTGGTCTGTACTGAGGACGACGGTGTCTATGTAGAAATAATACATAACATCTCTGTAGGTACATTACCAGTACACATATATTAGAGAACCAAATACAGATATCCCCATTCATCTAATTCAGAGTATTAATCCTTTAAGAGTGAAGAGCAGTTTGACATTAGCATACAAATGACAAATGAAGCATAGGAAGTATGTGTATGCATGTGTGCGCGCTTGTGTGTGAGTCTGTGTGAGAAGGAGAGAGAGAAAGATAAAGAGAGATACCGTGGAGGTGGGGGCTAGAGAGACAGAAAGAGAGAGACACAACGCAAGCATGCAAGAGAGACGCTTGCTTGGCAGACATGTAAAAGCCTGACCTATTCAGAGGGATCATTTGCACAGATCTGTCATGTCTTGACGGAACACTAAGAACATTCATTTAAGACCTTTCGTCTTTTCTGTGTGGTTAAAGAGAGAGAGAGAAGCGAGACGGGAGAAAGGAGAGAGAGAGAGAGAGAGAGAGAGAGAGAGAGAGAGAGAGGGAGACAGGGGATCCACCATAGCAGGGGATTAGGAGACGAGAGGCCTTTGATGCTTTCAATTATTACTGAGAGTTTATGAAGAGAAGGGCGGGTGGTGGAAGGATGGAGGGATGCACAGGAGGGAGGAAGGAGGAGGGGGGGCATCAAAGCAAGCAGGCGATTAGCGCCCTTCTCAATCTAGGTAGGCGGCAGGATAATCAGGAAGGTGTCACCCTAACATCATGTTCACTGTCCAATCCCTGACTGGGGGGTGTCAGGCTGGAGGCTGGGTTTTAATAAACGAGGATATGACATCAGCTTTGTCCCCTTTCTGAAGGATGAGGGGTTAATACCAGAAGTTGGTAGAAATACTATTTCAAGTCCTTACAAGCAGGGCCATTAGCACCCACCCACCCGCCAAATGCGGGTAGAATTCGGCTGTGGCGGGTAAAGCAGTTGGTCTTACTAGCCACTTTCGCGAGTGGAATTCTATATCTCTCTCTCTATATATATTTTTTTGTAGCAGGGCTGCCAACTCTCACGGATTTCAACCAATACACACGCTCTCACGCCACACATTGTATTTCTCACGCTGAGAAGGAAACGACCAAGTAGTTCTGGTAACGTTGTAACCAGTAATGGACGAGGCGCAGATACACTGAGTGAAGCAACCATATGTCTATGGAAGCAACTCAAGCTGACTACGCGCGAACACGGAACACCCATGAAATCTCGTCTTGGGGCTGGGTTGGGTTGCGCAGCAAAATTTTGGTTGGCGCTGTCGCGGGGTGGAACGGGAGACGGAGGGTTTCGACGCACCGGTTGCTAATCAGCCTGAGGGGGGCTGGAGATACTTGTTTTTACTAAATAATAAAATATATTTTTGTACGTCGGCCTCTACTAGTCTTCTGTGTTGCCTTGTGCCAAGATCTAAACCCTGCACGGGTGGAGCCGGGTTCACTGTAACTGTGACAGCCCCACCAAATCTCCAAAAAGAGTTTGCAACCCTGTTGTAGGCTAGTTTTCTCAAAACACATCTAAAATAATAAACCCATTGCAGGGTTTTCAAGCCTCACGCATTGACCGTGAGACACACGCATTTCAACATTCATTCTCACTTCCACACATACACAAACATACAATATAAGATAAACATTTGTTTGTCGGACATTTGGGAATCGGAATTGATTAGACAAAAATAATGATGTTGTTTATAAATATTTAAGTTGACAAAGTTTTGCTTGTGGGTTTTTTTCAGTTTAGTTTATATATTTTGTACATATACATTTTATGTGATCTTGATTTGGGTGTTGACAATGATCATTTACATGTGAAAGGAAACTAGTTATTCAAGTAAATTGTAGCAAACCGTATAGTCAACTTTAATCAAATAAAACATAATTTCCCAACAACAAAATTGTGGCTAATGAAATTACTGAGTGGCTAGTAACTTTGGAAAACCACTAACCACAGTGGCTGGTGAGCAAAAATGTTAATGTCAAGCGCTGCTTACAAGACTTAAAACATTTTCAGGAACTTGCCTGCCTTTGCCTTGAACCTTTCGGATTTGTTTTTTTGGAAGAAGGAATAAGCCACTGTGCCATTCAGGAATAATAATCCCTCGCTCCCTCCCTCCCTCCCTCCCTCCCTCCCTCCCTCCCTCCCTCCCTCCCTCCCTCCCTCCCTCCCTCCCTCCCTCCCTCCCTCCCTCCCTCCCTCCCTCCCTCCCTCCGTCCGTCCGTCCGTCCCTCCCTCCCTCCCTCCCCAATACCCCACCTATCATACATCTTCCTTTCTCCTTTTTCTTCAGGAGGCTCAATAACAATCACACTATCCATTCCCCATTACCATTTTCATTTCACATCATCTTTACCAGTAAAATAGACTACACCTTAACTCCATCCTCCAGGGTAACTAGAGCTTTATATCCTAACCATCCCAGTCTCTCCAACCCTCCATCCTCCTGGACATTCACAGTCATCTCTCCAGGAGCTGAAGAGACATTTTAAGCTTCCCCTTCTGAGAGAATAAAGGGTTCATAAAGGCTCCACTCTATTCAACTAAGGAACACACCATCAACCCTGCAGTCAATCTCCCAGTTTTTATTTATGACTCAATATGAACTTTTTGGGGGCTCCTCTCCTTTGCTCTTGTACCCAGCTGTGTTGTCCACTAGCCTCCTACCCTTCCTCATTCCCTCCTCCCCTCCATGTCTTCCTTCTCCCCGCTCTGTTTACCTCCTGTGTTTTCTATCTTGTTTCCTGTCCCTTCTCCTCCACATACTGTATTGTGCCCTGATAATCATTGTCAGTGTTTTTGATGTAATCTAAGTCAATATGATCAAGAAGTCTGCATGATATTATAAATCTTAAACTGAGGGAGAATTGTAATGATTTATTCGTCCATACTGTTAAAAGCCCTTCATTGATGAATGAGAGTGATCTGATGCCCAGACACAGAAGACATGGTTATCAGAGCATACACACGCTCGATGATATTCATCACCTTGGTGCACAAGGCCATACAGAGCAGCAGTTAGTCTCCTTCTGGTTTGTGGTCCACAGCAAAGATCTTTGGCAAGGATATCTAAATAATCTTCCAACTTTTAAGTTATTTTTAGCTTAAAATATCCTTTGTGTATCTGAATTCATTTCCTTTCCAGACTGCTCCAACAAAACAACCTCTACTTTAACTTCAACACAGGACTGAACCTTTTAGTCATGAATTAATCATCAAGTGACCATGTGACCCACTCTTAAGGCTATGAATCATGCAGAGCCTCTCCTTGTTTCCACGTGGTCGCTAGGCCCTGAAAGGCCCAATGTGATTGGCTACTGTACTCACTGCCATCGTTCTACTACTGTAGCCACCTCTGAATATTACATGAGGAGGTATGGATGGTGACTCACCGGCTGTCAGTCCAGATCATAGATGATTGACCTTTTTAAAAAGGTCCGTAGGTTCATCCTTGCTCATCAATTACTGATCAGCTGCTTATCATTGTTTCATCATTTCTGGACCATCATTCAAAACAGACCACAGCAGCAATCTACTCTGTTGGACATTTAAAGGGGAAGGCTACATGAATGAACATTAAGCCTCACTTATGAAGGCTTGGTTACGCCTTTAAAGTTGTAGTTTGTCAAAAGAACCCCCTCTACCCTCACTCTGTAGGGTGCTTGTGGTAATTAAATGTGAGGTGTGTGTTTGTGTGTGTGTGTATGTGTGAGTGCGTGCGAGTGTACCGTATGTGCATGTGGTCCCAGTTACTGATTAGTCTGTTCCTTCTTAGCTCTGTGGTTGGTAGATATCTCATTAGCTTGGTGGCAGCAAGCCCGTCAGTCTGCAGGGGTTCCTATGGGTTCTCCAGGGTTCTCCAGTGTTCGGCTGTGCCACCTGTACTTCCATTGATACTCTGTTCAAATGGACTAGGATGAGGAGGCTGGAACGGTCTCCCTCCTCCGGGTCCTGGCTCAGCGGTTCCACCGTGACAGAACTGGGAGAACGATAAGGATTCCTGAAGGCTGCAGAATTCCTTTAACAGCACCAGAGCCTGGATACAGTGTTCCTTCATCTGTGTCCAACAGGGGGGAGGGAGAGGGAGAGAGGGAGAGAGAGAGAAGGAGAGAGGGAGGGAAAGAGGGATAAGGAGGTGGAGAGAAAGAAAGAAAAATACAGGAAGGGAGGGGGAAATAGAGAGAGGTAGCTAGAAAGGCCTCCCTGTAGACAATCTCTCTGCCAATGTTTTGGAGGTTAAGGCTGTTCTGCCAATAATAGAACTACTCAGTTTATTTACTGGCATTCAAAGCCTGAGAGCTTCTCTCCAACATGAATATCAACACACAAATCTACAGTAGGTTCAGTTAACAAGAAGAAGGTCACACTCATGCATGTGCAGCCAACACAAGCGGCAATTATTTCATCTTCCATGATACTTGTATAATACTTACTTCTACATGCAGATGTGGGTCGCCCTAAAGCACAATGTCATCTGGACGTTAGTGGTTAAGGACACCTGGGCTAGGAGAGCTGGATCCAGGACCGCATGCTGTAGAGAACTCTTAATAAGAGGCATGCACAAGCAAGGCCTGCAGCATCATCATTTACTGCCCGTTTCTCCAGTAATAACCTCATCCGGTCAATAAGATGAAATGCTGATTAAATTCGCCTCCTTTATTCAAATTGATTGAGAATACTTCATGGGAGATCCCTTTTTAAAAGGCTATTACCTAATGGGCTGCTGTAGCCCTGTCCATAGGAGCAACATGACTGTGCAGAGCTGTGAACACATGTCTTTATTCTGAAGAGAGTGAAAGAGGCAGCCCCCCAGTGTCTCCAGTCCTCTGCTGTTTTCCTGCTCAGCTGGGCAGGTCCTCATTAATCACTTAGTCAATAGAGGACAGACACACACACACACACACACACAGCGACTGAAACCTGAACCAGATCAATAAAATGCAAAATATTCCAAGTGGTCTGCCCATATAGGTTGGGTGTGAGTGTATGTGTGTGTGGTTAGAACTGTTTGTTTATACGTGTGTTTTTGCGTTGTGTACATGCACGTGCGTGGCTGAGCACCGAAGAGTCTGATTGGGGGAGGCATCTTTTTAATTCCTTTGAGTGCCCTAGGAGGGCTGTCTCGAGGCCGAGGATTGGGATTAAATTATTACGTTATTAGATTCTTTCAGTGGCGGCGACAGAAAGATGCATTCTCGAACTCCCCGCCACCCCGCCCCCTGCCCCCCTCCATGACAGCTAGCTGGGGCCTTAGACTCTCACTTGGCTAAGTGGAACAGACACCAGAGCAGGGGGCCATTCTTCTACTGTGACCCCCAGGAACCTAGCCTCCCTCACCAGTCCAGCCGCTCCCCCGCCACAGAGCCCTGCTCACGTAGCCTGGCCCAGGGTGCCCAGGACTGGATGGAGGGAGGGAGGGAGGGGGGTTGAGTCGCAGGGAGGATGGAAGGAGGGAGAGATGGAGGGGTAGAGACAAATTCTCTCGTCCTGTCTAACAGATTATACAGCAGATAGATGATTTGGTCTCAGTAATTGTGCGGAGCCGCTCTGATGCATTATGAATGAGACAGACAGGTCCAGGTTAAACTCACTCAGGTGCCCTAGTAGAACACAAGTCAGGTGACTGGACTTCTCCTCTCTCTCGTGCCTGAGCCTACTATTCAAGGATCTTTAAAAACAGATTTAACCTGTACTTACTTCTTTAATAAGAGCTCATTCTTATTTACAACGCTGGCCTGTCAAAATGATTGAACACTCTTTCCTCTGCATATAATGTTTCCTTCACAGATTGGCATGCTACCTAATTGT
The DNA here is from genome assembly GCF_038355195.1 of Osmerus mordax. Lineage (NCBI taxonomy): Eukaryota > Metazoa > Chordata > Actinopteri > Osmeriformes > Osmeridae > Osmerus > Osmerus mordax. Next base: position 16,182,145 of record NC_090056.1, read on the forward strand.
CGTAAGTGGATGATTCTTTCAGTGTGTAGGCCTGTTTGTTCTCTCTCTCGTTAGCAGACCCTGGTTCCTCAGTCATGCTCTTCCGGGTGTTTCTCTTAATCTACAGAGATCTGTCTCCAGCTTGTTGTTGTTTTTCTATCATTAGGCCTTCTCTCTCCTGGGCTCTGGGACATGGACAGGGGGCCTCTTACCCAGTGTGACATGGATTGAAATAACACCATTGATATCCTGGGATTAGACCAGCCCCAACCACCCAGAAACCACCAAGGTGCTGTTTATGGAATGGAAGAAGACCCTCTTGGGATTGGTCTAAACCTTGCTGCGGCAGGCTGGACCGGAGAGACCAGACAGGTTTACTGTGATTCACTGCGAGCAGTGCTGTTGTATGGGGATGGATATGAACCTCCTGGTGTTTACTGCATCAGACAGCGCTATCCCCAAACTCTCGTCTGGAGCTTCCCTTTCAACTGGAGAAGTTATAGAGAGAGGCTCCTCACTTGCACAAAACCCCAGCACTGCTGTAGGTGAGTGTCTGCATCACGGTGTGTGTGTGTGCGTGTGTGAGATGAGAGGGGCAGTGTGTGCTTGTGTGTGCAGTTATTTGGTGTTTTTGCAGCCACACATTTCAGCTCCCACCAGGATTGAGAGTACTCTCTTAATGAGCCTACTACCCCCCCCTGCCTCCTCACCCCCCCAGTGTAGGCATTACTTATTTATACCCCCCCCAACCAACACCTCCTCTCCCCATCCTATCCCCTCCCGAGGCATCTGCTTTCTGCTGCCTGTTTCCCCTCTTTCTCTCTAATCCCTCGCTCTTGTCTGGGGGAGGCTCCAGGAGCTGCTCTTCCGCTCTTGTTTCTTCTCTCTCTTTCTACCCCAGTCTCTTTTTTCTCCCCCCCCCCGTCACATCTCCCATACCCCCCTCCACCTCCCCCCCCCCCTCCACACTCTCTCTCTATTTATCCCTCCTCTGAAGTTGCATCTTCTCGCACATCAATATTCATGAATGTGTTCCTCTTCTTCTCATCCAAACATCCATCTGGGGAGCCAGAGAGCAGCTGAGAAGATGTCTCTGACTCAGAGACATGCTGCTCATGGTCTAGCTGGAGCTGTCTGGCCATACCTGACCCATGAGTCACACGAGGAGGGCCGATGGACACCGACATAGGTTAAGCCTGGTTTGAAGTCAAACACGCAGGTCTATGGAGATTCCCCTCTGAAAGACGTCCTGGTCTCGGCCTCGTTCTTCTACGTCTCTGTGTGTGTGTGCTGTGCGTGCGCTGGTGGATTTCTGGGACCGTCAGTGGCCAAGCTTGGTTCATGACAGTGAGATCATCCAGAACTAGGTCTGTCTCATCGACATCTCGGTTCTGGGTGAAGTTTGGAGAGACGATAGTGAGAGCGCACAGGACCGGAGCAGATACATGTGTTCTGTAATGACAAGAGAACGAGACCTACGACAGAGAACTAATACTTCATATATAAATAGCTATTCAAACAATGCTCCTAATTAATTCTTGGAAGGAGCATCTGTGTGGGCATGTGGGTCTAATGATCTGGTTGCCAGGTTTGTTTACATTCCAACGTGTTATGTTCAACAACTTTGATCCACGGCCCTAATTAGTAACTATGACTGTTTCTAAAACACACCTCTGCATACAGTATGTCTAACCCAGGTGCACACCCATACCCACACACACATACAGCTCCAATAAATCTAAATATGGAAATCACATCTCTCTGATCTGAAACCAATAGCTGGAGGTGTTGATGGATTTAAACCTGGATGGGAGGAAAAGAAGAAAGCCTTAATCTGCCCTTCTTGATGATCATCTCAGAGATTGGGGAGATTAACTAATCCTCAAAATAGATGCATAAATTTGGAGGCTATGCTGAAATGGATCCTGTTTGAGTACTCCAAACATGCGCTCAAAGCACGACATAGCTGACACCATTATGGTCATGTGACTTGTAAAGGAGGAAAGGAGATTGTAATTGTGGAGCCTTTGAAGAGAGCCATGGGCGTGTATACAGTAACAGTTGTGATGCAACTTTCCGACTAACTGGATTGAGGTTACATTCTCCTTCCTGTCAGTGTCAGCCCTTACAAGGAAGGAAGAGACCATGTTTTTCATACCTACTCCATTTTTGGGCATCATAACTACTGTATTTAACACCTGTGTGAGTTTATTGGAATTCAAACACAGAATATGACGCTTAAGAGAAACAAATGGGCCTCACAGTAGGAGTTACAGCATCATCCACATAGTTTAATTAGCAAAACAAAACACCATGCTTGTCGTTTCCACATTAAGTTAGAATCCGTTCTGTCCAAACCCCCTCCCTCCGACTGAGTAAAAAAAAGTGCAAATATATACAAAACACTTCATCGCAGCCAGCTTTTATAGGACTCTTCACTACCACTCCTTCAAACAAACAGAAAAGAAAATGTAAAAACCGAAAAACAATAATTTAAAAAGAAAACATTTTAAACAAATAATTATACAAAATATATTTATATATTTATATTGAATTAAGGACTTGGCAGAGCATCCATCAGTCAGTCAGTCAGTCACAGAGCTACTATCTCTCCCGACAACAAAGTTAACAATAAAATCCATATATCTTTGAAGCTGTAAACAAGTTTGTTACGTTTAAAATCGATTAAAACATTTGGGATAAAACAGACAAAAAAGACCAACAAATAAATTAGAATCAATTTATCTGAGACAAATGTTTTATAACTAGAACACTGACTGAAATGTAGTATATGGATCTCTAAAACGGACGGTTTGTTCTTCTACAGTATCTACTTTAGAAACACCACGAGTAAAGCACTCTCTCTCCTTGCCTCTTTTTTAATGCTCTTTGCTGTTTTTACAACAATATAAAACCAGACACGGGGTCTGAAGTGGCTCTGAATCCTACCACTACTTCTCTCTCTCTCCCTCCCCCCCTCTCCTTTTTTGTCCTCCTCTCCTCCACCTACAGGCCTCCTCCACTCCCACCACCCTCCTCTCCTCTCTTATGTCCCCTGTCCTGTCCTGTCTCTTCACTAGTTTACAAGTCACACACGGCAGTATAAGCAACTGGACTTTGGGTATGAGTCTGACCCCCCCCCCTCCCCTACAGGAACCCTGACACCTGGCTTCCTGCTGCCCCATTCAGCCCCCAGAGCTGAAGGCAGAGCAGTGTCTCCGTCTGAATCCCGAGTCTCCACGGACACGCTGCTGCCATATCTCAACCTTATGAAGTGAGCGGCTCCCTGGTTCAGATTTATGACAAGTGTTAATTTTGGAGAGTGGTGTTGTCAGGGCGGAGATGTTAGTAGAACACCTGTAGGACTGCTGAGCGTGCAGCGCAGGCCAGCCTAGCTGGCAGTTACGTCTGAGTCAGGCCTTTACACCCTACATATACACGCACACACGCGCTCGCAACTCTAACACGCACACACCTCGGATTCTCCCCTGATGCTCAAACCAAACTCCCTCCTCCTCCTGCCATCCCCCCCCCCCCCACACACAGCTTCATTAGAGCACCTCCACTCCTCAGGGTTTTGAGGTTCCAAGGCCAAACATGAAATGGATCGGCCGCTTAATCTAAAGCGTGGATCTTCCACACGAACAGAAATAGTCTCTCTCATCCTGCCCACTCCCCCTGCCCCCTCCCCTTGCTGTTGATTGGTTATGTGCTGGGTAGAGTTGAGATGTGAAAAGCTAACCAGCTGACCACGCCGCCACTCCATCTACTTCCTGTACATCTGAATGGCCGCTGGCCACAGTCAGCCAAGCCAGCACCTCCAGGGTTAACGACCGCTGCATTCACTCACAAGCAGTCAACTGGGTTTGGGTCTGATCTTTCAGAAGTTAGAAGAAAGAAAAAAACGACAAAAAAAAGAACAAGTGATAGAGAGACAGTGAGAACTTTTCCCCCTTTGACCTGTCTCTGCCTGCCACTCTCATGTTACTTTATACTCTGACGATCACAAGGCAATGGAATGGTCTAGAAGCACACAATCACGATGGCATGATGGTGACAGACATCTGTCACAGAGAGGTACATGAGGAGGAGTTGCAACGAGTGACCTCCCTTTTCGTTCGGTCATGGATCAACCAGATCCATGTTTCTATAAGGTTCATCGAATCTCAATGGTTCCTTGTCGATCTCGCCTACTGTGTTTAGAACCAACTCCTGTTCCCTCAATCGCTCGTTACTAAGGTAACGACCGAGCCTCCGGAGTTTTTCATTGTTGCAACTCCTCGTCCAGCACCTCTGTGGTCTCTGAAGGCGCTGTGTGTCCAGCTGGGCTCCAGAGGAGCAGGACGCGTCTGGCCTGTCTGGCTGCCACTGCTCCAGACCCGGGACACGACCCAACCCCCCGGTCAGAGAAGCTGGACCACTACTGACAGCCGGCAGAGAGGATGTTCCAGAACACATCCACTCTGGTCATGGTTTCATGGTACAGACCACAATGACGTTAAAATAAGGCGTGTGAGCAATGATATTCAGTCACATAATGCTGTATGAGACGTGAGTGTACATTCTTGTGTGAGCAATGAAAATAAATATGAAATAAATAAATATAATTAGCGCCCGATATAACCATCTTAATCACAAGAGAGGGCTACTAGTTAGTAGATGGAAAACACTGACCCAGGTGACAAACCCATCCCTAAGAACTGGGGCAGAGTAAAAGGATGCAATTGACCCAGGTATTAGACCTAGTCCACTTTAGTATAGTCTGTTTCTCCTCCCAGCAAAGTATTTGTGTGTGTTTGTGTGTGTGTGTGGAAAAGAGAAAGCATGTGTTTGTGAATGTAACATACATGTGTGTGTATATCATCATACAAGCCTGCACAACAACATAGGCTACTGTCGTGGAAAGACGGACAAATCCAAACATACACACTGGTATTTCCTGACACCTTTTCTCTTTTTCTCCCCAGTCGCCTCCCCTCCCCTCTCCCCCTCCACCCCTCTCCCCCTCCATCCATCCCCCTCTCCTCCCTGCTCCATCCCTCCTCTTCCTCAGAAGGACCTTTAGGCGACCAGGATGATGGATGAAGGTTGTCCTGTCTGCTGAATCAGTATTCAACACCATAACCTCCCCTCCTCTCCCCTCCCCTCCTCTACCCAGACGGTGTATACTAATGACCATGATGTGACAGTGGGCCGGCGAGCTCATGCAGCCACGCCCACTCCCACAGGTCACATGTCCAGGTCTCACTTCAGATTAGAATGAGACACAACAAACGCAGGTGCTGTGCTTCCTGTCACCTGTCATCAGACCTGACGTCCCTGCTCACAGCGGTGGCTAGGAGCAAACTGGGACCTGAGCTGAGCTGGTTTTGGTGGGATGTACAAAATGCATCATGGCTTGTAGTGTTAGATTTGGACTTATTGCTCTCCGCTAGGTCACATTGAGGATGCTTGATATGGGTTGAAAACGATGGTTGTTGTTTCCACGACAGCAGCCACAGTGAATTACGGTTGGGTTCTGATTCCTTCCTGTACAGGTTGACGGACAGACGGACTGACAAGTAGAGAGACAGACTGACGAGGAGAAAGGCAGAGGGACAGAGAGAAAGACAGAAGGAAAGAGACGGAAGGACAGAGAGACAGAAGCATAGACAGGGGTATAGACAGTTTTATGTATATAAGTACACTCTCCTCTCTTCTCTTTTCTTTCTAGACCACCATTCTTTTGGCCCCAAATTCAATAGAATAACAAAGAAAAAAAAAAAAAAAAAAAGGCGCTTTTGTAGTTATGGCATTTGAGAGTGCAGGGAGACGGGTGAAACTGCACTCTTTGTAAGCTCAGTCCCAACACTCCCCTGTGTCTCTGGGCAAAGGTCAGCTGTTCTGGTCTGTCTGTCCTTCCAGGGTTGGTCACTTGTCAGTTGGCTGCCTCCTCCTAATCCTTATTGTCCTTGTCTCCTTGTCACTCCAGACTCAACAACCTCGCACAACCTCCCCAGACACAAAGTCCCTAAACAGGAAGTCAGGCCTGTTTCCTGCTGTGTCTGGCTTCACAATGGAACCAGACACATTTGTTTACCAGATAAAATCCATAACATGTCCACAAACTTGTTATATTATCTTTTTTTTCTTTTTTTTTACGTATGATTTTTTCTTGTCTTATTTTTCTTTTTACAATTACATTGATCCCAGCCCCCAAAGCTACTCAGTCCATGGCACTATCTTGGCAATTCAGCACAGTTTCCAAGGCAACGTGTCATGTGCCTGTATTGGAATGTATCTCATATTTTGTTCCACAGTCGATCGTGTCCGGTACATCAGGCAGTTAGAGAGTCTGACCCCTCTGGCAGGTCAGGGGTCAGGGGTCAGGACACACAGGTAGTGGTCTGTAGGCATTGGGCTCAGTGTGCTGTGGTTCTGTGTTGTGATTGTCCAGTGTCTCCATGTCTCCAGGCCCTCCACGGGGTCTTCCTAGCACAAGCTGTGGATGCTCTAACACAGGTACCTTCACCAGGTCACCAACCGACCCCCCCAGCCCTCCCTCGCCCCCTCCCCCGTTCTGCTGCCCCCCCCCCCCCCCCCCCCCCCCCCCCCCCGCCCCGTTCTGCTGCCCCCCCCGCCCAGCCCCACCCCCTGCCGCCCAGCCTCAGCTGCTGCCAGACATCAGGTTGATGGCTTGTTCCAGTTTGTGTCTCAACTTGTGTTTACGGCAGTAACCATCCCTGTCCAGAGCTGTCAGGATCTGGAGAGCGAAAGATGGAGAGAGACAGAGAGAGACAGTGAGAGACAAGGAAGGAGGGAGAGAGAGAGAGAGAGAGAGAGAGAGAGAGAGAGAGAGAGAGGGAGGGAGAGAGAGAGAGAGAGAGAGAGAGAGAGAGAGAGAGAGAGAGAGAGAGAGGGAGGGAGCGAGAGAGGTACAGAGGGAGGGAGAGAGAGAGAGAGAGAGAGGGAGAGAGGGAGAGAGAGAGTGTAATCCTTCCACAGCGTAAAACACAATTTCATCATCACGCAGTTATTATGTTCTTGACTTTCAACCGACTCTCCAATTAGAGGCAGTCAGAATGTCCCTGAGTGGCCCCTCCGACCCCCGCCCATACCCCCGGGCTCTCACCTCCTCCTTGTACTTGTTGATGTAGAAGTAGAGTTCACTGAGCGCGCTCAGAGTGTTGAACTCGGTGCCATGGAGACGAGACTGCTCCACCAGGTAGGCATCCATGTCTTGGTCACTGATACTGGGCATCTTACTGATGTCACGGTAGTACCTGAGGATGGACGACAACATCATGTAAACAACAACAGCAATAAACAGACTGCGGATGAACAACCGTGCGAGTTGGCGTTTGCCCTCACATCTACACCCAGCTCTAATAGGAATGTCTTTGGACTTGTTTGAGGGTGTGTTTTCGATTTGTCTGCCCTCACCTCTCCACCCAGCTCTTGTAGTTGGGGATGTCCTTGGCGTAGAGCAGCTTGTTGGAGGGCGAGTCCTTCCCCAGGCGGTGCTCCGAGGTGGAGCAGGAGTCCATGAAGGTCTGTGCCACCACGGACAGGCAGGCGTCTGTGATGCTGCTCTTGTGGATGTCAAACACAAACTGGGGGTTCTTGATCACGTTCACCCAGAACCTCAGAGGGAGGCTGGGGGAAGGGAGGGAGGGAGGGAGGAGGAGAGAGACAGAGAGAGACGTTTCAAAGTGAGACCGAGCGTATCTAAAAGCTGGTTCTGTGTTGTGACCTTCAGCAGCTCCACGGTCTCAGCTCCACGGGCACCCAGTGGCGCAGATGGTCTTACCAGTTGCTCTTCCAGGTGTGTCGCACGTCCGGGTCGGTGATCTGCCGGCGGTCAGCCTGCTCGTCCAGGAAGTCAAACATGTACTTGATGGCGAGCGGCAGGGCGCTGCCGCGGTGGGCCGTGCTGAAGACCGTCTCGAACAGGTCGTCCACAAACTTCTGCAGCGTCCCCTGGTGGATGGGAGGAACATGGAGGTGGTTCAATTACATGATCTCCGTCAGAGAAAGTCTCATGTTATTCAGACAGGGTGGAGAGACGGGAATGCTACCTTTGTTGCTAGGAGACGGGTGAGGTAAATTTCGGAGACCATCTTGCTGCCGCGGTCTCCCTCGCGCTGGTCGGCGTGTTCGTGGTTCTTGACCAGGTGCCACAGCTTGGTCCCTGTCTCCTGGTCGGGCGTGATCATCGGAGCGCGGGAACGCAAGCTGTCTGGACTGCTGGACGTCCGCAGCAGAGACTCTGGAAGGGCGACACACACACACAGTCAGTCCCACACACACACACACACACACACACACACACAGTCAGTCACACACACACAAACACACACAGTCAGTCACACACATATACACACACAGTCAGTCAGTCACACACACACACACACACACACACACACACACACACACACACACACACAGTCAGTCACACACACACACACACACAGTCAGTCACACACAGTCAGTCACACACACACTGTCACACACACACACACACACGTGTCAGCATGCACACCTACACGCTTAAAGCCAGACATGCCACACAAACACACACGCACCATATCTGCTGAGCGAGCGTGTGAAGGTGAAGGAGTTGGCGATGTTGTAGGCTGACACCTGCTTCTGGACCAGGGCCACCAAGGAGCCGTCTGTCACCTGAGGAACAGCAGCATGAACTACATCAACCACACCATCAAATCCAAACCACATCAATACCTATATGAACCATATCGGTATCTAGATGAACCCTATCAGTATCTATATGAACCACATAAATACCCATATTAACCACATCATTACCCATTCCAACCACATCATTATCTATAATATCAATGAGCCATTTCAAAATGCGTTCACTAGTTTATGTGTGTACTGACCTGGTAGTGAGCCAGTGTGTTGAGGCGTTTCCAGTCGCTCTCTATCTTGGTGGTCACGTCCTCATCCTGCAGGATGATCCTGGTTAGTCGACCCTGACGCCACTCTGGGGGGCGGGACACAAAGAGAGGAGGTGATTGGTTACAACAATCAAGTGAGGTCGAAACTGCTGCAAGGTCAGTGTGTGTGTGACTGTTTGTTTAAGCACGTGCCTGTGTGGTGTTTCTGTGAGTGTGTTTACGTGTGACAGCGAGTCTTTTTGTGTGTCAGTGTTTCAGTGTGTGTGTTGCTGGTGTGTCTTCATTCATGCATTTTTACATTTACATTTTTGGCATTTAGCAGACGCTCTTATCCAGAGCAACTTACAGTAAGTACAGGGACATTCCCCCGAGGCAAGTCGGTTGAAGTGCCTTGCCCAAGGACACAAGGTCATTTTGGCACGGCCGGGAATCGAACTGGAAACCTTCTGATTAATAGCCCGATTCCCTAACCGTTCAGCCATCTGACCCCCCAATGAATGCGAGTGGGAGTTCTCACCCAGATCCATGTCGTCCGCCTGCTGTCTCTGGGAGAAGGGGATGCCCTTGTACACAGCATCCAGCAGCTTGTCCTTCACCTGTGTCACCGTGTCACAGTTCAGCACCTTGACAGGCACCTCTGTCCCAGCCTCGCCCTCTGGAGGGATACACATCAGGGTCTGGAGGGAGCACACACACACACACACACACACACACACACACACACACACACACACACACACACACACACACACACACACACACACACACACACACACACACACACACACACACACGCACACACACACTTTCAGTTAGATATTCATGTAATGTATTTGTGTCTTCTGCTGTTGAGGCCATGACCAGCACTGCACGGGGTCTGACAACAGTAGCTACAGGTCATGTATTCACCAGAGGAACTGTGAGTGCTTCTGTCTACAGTAAATCTGCTATGTCCTCAGGTGTTAGTTGTGAATCAATCACTTTTAAACTGTGTTTTATTGATAAACCTCCCCAGAGATATGAACGGGCTCGTCGATAATGAAGATTTCATCTGTTTGGAGACAATCAGAGAGAATGGGGGCGATCAGCGTGAGTTATAGTCCAGACGATGGTCAATAGAGAACTGACAGAGAGCATTGATTAAAGCACAAACTGGGATTTATATGACACAGCCAGCGAAGAAGGTTGGGGGAGGAGAGGAGGAAGAGGATGTCTGCTTAACGGTTTTGGTGTGCTTCTCATCTCTGTCTCTCTTACAGCTCTGTCAGTCACCATGGAGATATCCCAGCCTCTGATTGGCTCACAGTGGTGGGAATCCAGTCTCTGATTGGCTCACAGTTGTGAGATTACAGTCTTTGATTGGCTAACAATGGAGAGATGCCAGCTTCTGATTGGGTCAAAGTTATTTATTACCAGCCCTTTGATTGGGTTACAGTCAAGTGGTACAAGAGTTCAGTTGCAACATAAGATATAAGTTAAATATTCTGGTGACACATTCAGAAACATTATATTTCTGTAATGTTTGAAGTTTTGATAGACTCCTAGACGAATAACCTTTGATCTTGCTAACATGAATCAATGTCCTGTGACTTTGTGGAAGGTACCTCCCTGCACTGCCTGTAATACTTAATGAAGTACTTATCATATTAATAACCAGTTTGATCAAATATAATGATTCTTCCCAGGGTAACCACGGTGAACAGTAATCAGTGAAGGTCGGGGCTGATGGCTGTAGAGGTCGTCTCTAATGGGCAAAGGTACTGGGCATGCTCCATAGCGCCTGTGGTGCCGCGCTGTATAACTCCATGGGGAGAGCGCTGGCATGTGCCAGGCGTGTAAATCAGGTGATTACCACGGTGAGCAGCTGGCAGCCTCTGCCCATCTGTGGGGCTGTGGGCATGGCAACACACCTCGCCTAACCTCACAAGCACTCTCCTCCGCCTGCCATCCTCCTGATTCATCCGTGGTCATGGTAACACACCTGGCCCGTGCCAAGCATCTGTAGGCATGGATACACACCCTGCCAGGCAACACACTCCTACACAACGCTCACGCCCTGTGGCCCCCACACCGGGCGCTACCCAGCCGTGAGAAACATGCCTCAGCGCTCCACCAGGCTGGTTATCTCTACTGTACACTGACCAACCAGAGAGAGGGGGGGGGGACACACACACATCACCCTGGTCACAAAGGGGTCCTGGTGACGAGGGTGACAAACGAGGCGTGTTAACATGCTTAGATGGGCATGTTCAATACGAATACTGATAAAGGCATATCGTCATGGCGACTCGACAACAGCTTCAGTCACCCATACTATTTCTATTGATTATAGAATAGAATAGATAACGGATATTGTGCTATATAGATGTCTCTTATAGTCCTTTACTGAGGCGGCTCTCTGTGTGTGTGTCAGCAGCCCCTAAGGGAGTATCTGTCCCCTAGACTACTTCCTGTGACATCTACCTTTCTGTCTATCGACCCCTCTGAGAGAGGTGCACATTCCAGCTGCCAGGGAACCATTCACTGCTGAGAAACAGCCTCACACTCCCCTCAGCCAATGGGAAGTCACAACAGTGCGCTGAACCCAGAGGCTGTTTGGCGCATGGTGAACTGGCCCTGTACTCAGGGGCAGGAGGTGGGTTGCCATGTGGGAGATAGACTAAGTCTCTTATCTGATTGGTCAGACTGGATCTGTCCCCTCCCTTGCATGGAAGCCCATCGTGTCTGGACATGCCACTGCAGTGTTCTACAGCTCTCCAACATTTACTAGTGAGGAATAGCTAGCGAGATGGCATACTGCTGACTCCTAGAATAAGTTGTGTGTGTGTGTGTGGGGGGGGGTGTGTGTGTGGGTCTTTACGTGTGTGTGTGCCTACCAATGCATCTTACCCAGTCAGCTGTTTCGCCATATAAATAATGAACATGAGGTAATATTTGCAGTATTCCTGTGCTGTTGCTCTGGTGCCTGATACGATACTGTGTGAGGCGTCAGGGTTTTATGTGGAAGTCAATGGGCTTCGGTGACGCCGGGTAAATCATTAATAGTTTAAGTGTAGTCCTTCCTGGCAGGACTGTCGGCTTGGCAACCGCGGTTCGGTGGCTGGCTGGCGGGAGAGAGGCTGGGAGTGGGAGGGGTGTGGTTTATGGGGGGGACCATCAATCGTGTGATTGGTTTGACTGATTAGTCGCCCACGGCAGGTCAGACTGTGATTGACTGCTGAGTGGGTCTGTTCCAGCAGCTCCGCCCCCGCCATCTTCCCACTGGCTGAGCTGGAAACTCTCCCAGCCAATGGGACAAGGCGAGAGCCCCTTCCCATACTTCTTCAAACCCTGGTTTGTTTACGTAGGGGATGAGATTCCCTGTTGATGTGCGCAGCAGACTGTGTGTGTGGGAGTGTGTTGTGTCTGTGTGTGTGTCTCACCAGGGTCTTGTAGTCGATCTGCTGTCGTATGAGCTTGTCCTCGCTGAGGGAGTAGCGGGCCTCTCCGGTGATGGCGTCTATAGGACCCTTCTCCATCTGCTGCTTGATGGCACAGTACAGCATGAAGAGAGGCTCTCCTGCACACTCCTGCAGACAAGAATGGAGAGAGAGAGAGAGAGAGAGAGAGAGAAAGAGAGGGGGAAGGAGAGACAGGGAGATAGATAAGGGGAGAATAAGTGAATAAGAGAATAATGAAGAGTGCAGTAATCACTTCTCAACATGGTGGTGAAGAGGGAAGGTGGAAGTCGCCAATTACCTACTTGGAACACACACACACACACACGCACTTGCAAAGACTAACTAGGCAGACAGAGAGCACTGTTATTTAGTCCTTAGGCCTGATTAGTGTGACGTCCATAATTACAGGGTGGTATCCTGGGTCTCTGGCTGGCTGCCTAGGCACACTGAGGGGCATTCACTGCCACCAGCATGCCAGCAATCACGGGGACCACACAGTCCTCCACTGGCAACCCCCTCCTAGCACCCTGCTCTGCACACGGCCACTCTGACGCCCTGAACACACGTCGCATGGACATTAACGACCACGAACGCGGTTCGTCGGATGTTGATCGAACGATCGGCAGGCTTGTGGGGCGAGCCCCCGGCAGCGTGGAAGCAGGTGCTCGGCGACACGACCGGCCGCTCCTGCTGTAATGACACATGACGGGGACAGTGTTCCAGTGGGCGGCGGCTCTCTGAGGCTCTGTGACACCATGTGTTGTAGAGACGCCAACACCATCTCCTGCCCCGCTTGGCTAATCACTATCATTAGTGTCATACAGTACTGAGGCTGGAGGTGTGGTTCTGGGGGCAGGGAGTCCTGGCCAAGAAGAGTGGGGGACTGGAGAGGTGTGTGTGTGTGTCTGTTTGTGTGTGTGTGTGTATGTGTGCTTGTGTGTGCTTGTGAGAGAGGGTGTGAGTGGTCTGTACCCAACATGACTGCAGTGTGAAGGGAGTAGGCAGGGTGGACTGTTTGTGTGTGTGTGTGTGTGTGGGATCAAATCTTTCAGGTGGTCTATAGGAGCCAATATGGCCGCTTCCTGTTCCATACTATGCCTATTATGCTGCTGTGTTACTCTGCAGTGTGCGTGCTTGTTTGTGTGTGTGTGTAAGTGCAGGGCAGAGAGAGTGTAAGTCAGTAGCAGAACATCAGGTCCATTGTGCAAGGAGGGATAACTGCCTGCTGGAATGTGCTGTTGGAGGGAGGCCAGAAGTGTTTAAGTTACATCAGTGCAGATGTTAGAGATCTTAGAGCAATCCACCAGCCAGCCACCAGCCCTCTCCTGGCCTGCCCCCTGCCTCCTCCTCCCCCTGGCCTCTCTCATACCACCAGCCTCCTCCCTCAAGCCTGCCTCCCTCCTCACTATAGCCTCTCTCCTCACTCCGGCCTCCTTCCACACCCCCGGCCTGCCTCCTCACCCCTGCCTCTTCACCCCTGCCTCCTCACCCCTGATCTGCCTCTTCACCCCTGCCTCCTCACCCCTGATCTGCCTCCTCACCCCTGCCTCTTCACCCCTGCCTCCTCACCCCTGATCTGCCTCCTCACCCCTGGTCTGCCCCCTCACCCTGCCTCCCTCCACACCCTGGCCTCCCACAGTCAGCACCCTGATCTGACTTCAAAATGACTAGAGTGACTGCAGTTAGATGTCATAGTCATTCATTCATGTGAGGATGAACCGCAAGTGTCTCTGGCAGGCCAGATGAGGGATAATGTTCTCATGGAGGGCTATAGTGTCTCACAAGGGACATTTAGAATCCCTCGTTCAAGGTGTTTGCTTCTGACAAATCCTCTTGGTAAGGCGAAATAAATTCAATTTAGAAGATTTAGTCTACAAGTTCCCTGTCTGGAAGGACTTAAGGAATTAAATGTTTGTAGAAATGTAGCTTTTTACCTTGAGTCTTTCCTTGTGCAATATTAATCTCCATGGAGCCGAATACATGGAGGAACCGATCGGTGTGTGTGCGTATGTGTGTGTGTGCGCGTGTCCAGATGGCGTCCTTACCTTGAGGAACCTGTGAAGTAGGAAAGTGAACCAATTGGTCAGCATCTTCTCTGCCACGGACTCAGTCCTGCAGGAGAGATGAGAACACACACCGATCAGCCTCACACACACACAGCAGCGACACAGGTCAGGAGCAGGGGTCAAGGACCGGCCCACAGTAGTAGAGATCCTTCCCATGGTGTACGAAGCGGCTCAGCGTGCACCTCTCCCTTGTTCTGATACGTATTTCAGAGGGGTCAGAGGACAGGGGGTCAACGCACCTTCTGAGGAGCAGTTTGGGATGGTTCCTGTTCTCCAGGTTCTTCTCTATGAGGTCGGCCAGCAGCTGTTTGAGGACCACGGTGGCGTACTCCATGCGGCCCTGCAGCGCCGCCATGAGGAGGGAGGCCACGTTGCCCCGGTCCCGCATGGAGAAGGAGCGCTGGGCCTCCAGGGTGTGGATGAAGGTGAGCAGGAACATCTTGTTGTGGAGCAGCTGGCTGAACAGACGCAGGGCCTTCTCCACGTTGGCTGGAGACTGGAGGGGACGTGTGTGTGGGCGTGTGGGAGAGGTGAGGTGTGTGTGCGAGAGAGGTGAGATGTGTGTGTGTGTGTGGGAGAGGTGAGATGTGTGTATGTATGTGTGAGAGATGAGTGGCGAGGTGTGTTTTGAGGACAGACAGCAGAGAGAGAGAGACAGAGAGAGAGAGAGAACTGTTAGTCTCAGTAAGGCAGCATTAATAAAACCTTGGAGGAGGTCCTTCCTCCCAGGCAGCTGCCTGTCTTTGCAGTGTTTCAGCAGTCCAGGTCTCCAGACAACCAGACCACTGTCTCCTGAGAGGCCGCTACAGCCACGGGCTTTCATTAAAAAGAGAGGAGGAGGACAGAGAGAGAGAAGGACTGAGGGAGGAAGAGAGAGAGCTAGGAAAACAGAATTCCGCAAAGCCTCGTACTGAGGTAGAAGAGGGGAGGGGAGGGAAAGGATCTATCGTTGCTTCCATCTATCTTTTTGGCAGAGAAACAGTATTAAAGAGGTGAACTTAAGATACCTCTGTAGAGCTAGAGGTACCAAACCAGACCACTGACATATCAAGTATGCAGAGACAGAGAAGAACAGATATAGTATTAAAAACAGTAGAAGAAGGAAGAAAGAAGCAGCAGATCTAGTATAGAAACGGGGGGAGAGGGTGGAGCAGATCTAGTAAAGAAACGGGGGGAGAGGGTGGAGCAGATCTAGCACATCTTACATCTAGCTCCTTGAGGACGGGGTGCTCCTCAATCCCGGGGAACATGACCCTCATGGTGTAGGTACGGTACTCCAGGAAGGGGATCTTCACCCCGTCCATGTCGTTGGTCAGCTCCTGGATGTCTGTCTGCAGCTCAGCGAACGCTGCAGGACACACGGGGGGTCAGGGGTCAACTGAGTCCTGTGGACGGTGTTGAGTGGAGGCGTATGTGGTGGAGGTGTGTGTGGTAGAGGTGTGTGTGGTGAGGCGTGTGGGTGAGGTGTGTGTGGTAGAGGTGTGTGTGGTGAGGTGTGTGGTGAGGTGTGTGTGGTGAGGTGTGTGTGGTGAGGCGTGTGGTGAGGTGTGTGTGGTGAGGTGTGTGGTGAGGTGTGTGTGGTGAGGCGTGTGGTGAGGTGTGTGTGGTGAGGTGTGTGTGGTGAGGCGTGTGGTGAGGTGTGTGTGGTGAGGTGTGTGGTGAGGTGTGTGGTGAGGTGTGTGTGGTGAGGTGTGTGGGTGAGGTGTGTGTGGTAGAGGTGTGTGTGGTGAGGTGTGTGGTGAGGTGTGTGTGGTGAGGTGTGTGTGGTGAGGCGTGTGGTGAGGTGTGTGTGGTGAGGTGTGTGGTGAGGTGTGTGTGGTGAGGCGTGTGGTGAGGTGTGTGTGGTGAGGTGTGTGTGGTGAGGCGTGTGGTGAGGTGTGTGTGGTGAGGTGTGTGGTGAGGTGTGTGGTGAGGTGTGTGTGGTGAGGTGTGTGGTGAGGTGTGTGTGGTGAGGTGTGTGGTGAGGCGTGTGGGTGAGGTGTGTGTGGTAGAGGTGTGTGTGGTAGAGGTGTGTGTGGTGGAGGTGTGTGTGGTAGAGGTGTGTGTGGTAGAGGTGTGTGTGGTAGAGGTGTGTGTGGTGGAGGTGTGTGTGGTGGAGGCGTGTGTGGTAGAGGTGTGTGTGGTGAGGTGTGTGGTGAGGCGTGTGGGTGAGGTGTGTGTGGTAGAGGTGTGTGTGGTGGAGGTGTGTGTGGTAGAGGTGTGTGTGGTGAGGCATGTGGGTGAGGCGTGTGGTGCTAGCAGGACCAGGAGGACACCTACCCTCCTTACACTCCAGAGCCACCCGGGACTCCAGGTTGTCCATCTGCAGCTGCAGCCTCTTGAGGGTGCGGTCGGCGTCGCGGGTCTTCCTCTTGTAGGCGATCAGCACGGCGATGATGGCGATGAGGAGCACGCCGCCGCCCGCTCCGATGCCGATGATGGCGGGCAGGGTGAGGACGCTGTCTGAGTAGATGTGGAGCGTCCCTGGGGAGAACTCCATCCCCCCCACCATGATCTGTGGGACACACACACATCCCCCACACACGTACCACACACATCACACATACATACAACACACAGCAATCAGATTTATGTGTTCATCTGTCTCTTAATAAACCATGGCTTTCCATGGTTTACAGTAGGCACAGTTCAGTAAGTAATTCTGGAGCCCCCAGTTCCAGTAACTACCTAGCAACACGTCCCAGGTTGAGTGCTCTGAGCAGGGTCACATGTGGGCAGCTCTCCCTCCCCCTCCTCTCACACTGCACGATAATGAGCTTAGACCTCCTACCACCCTGCACACCAGCACCACCTTCAACCTGTCAGTCCTCCATCGCTCCCTCTGTCCACTATCCCTCCTACCTCATCTCCACCCCTCTACCTCTCCTTACCCTCCTTCTGTCCTACTACCCCTCCACCTTTCCCTTCTTCACCCTTCCGTCCCCCCACGCCATGCCTCCATCTTTCCACTACCCCTCCTTCCCGCCCTCTATCCCCCATCCCCTGCCTGGGTGTGAATTATTGAGTGGTGGATGGAGAGAGAGATTGAAAGAGTCATTAACACGTTCCTCTCTCCATGTCTCCAACCCCCCTCCAACCTTCCCGTCTTTTCTCCTTCCCTACCTACCTACCTACCTACCTCCCAAACCTTAGTCGCCGTTCAACACAGATATGGGCGGGCAGGTGAGTATGATGTCATTGACATTACAGAATTGACATTACCAGAACTCGTTGCTCTCCGGTCAGCTCCGGCGAATCACAGAGCAGCTGGGACTCGGACACGGTTAACAGGCAGGGCGTCTCTCCAATCATCACGCTGTAGTTGAGGCGGCTGTTGCCGGGGGCGGGAGGAATGAGATTCTTTCCCTGGTGACAAAAGAGGTTCTCTGCACTTAGACGACAATGATATTCAGCAGCCTGGAGCATAAACAACCCTGACCACAACACTGCCGTTCTACTGAGGAAAATAAGATCACACACACAGACACAGACAAACACACAAAGGCCCTCATACACACACACACACACACACACAGAGACACAAACAAAAACACAAACAAGACACACACACACAGTTTTAGCTCTTCCTAAGGGCCAGACGGTCTCCTGTGTGTCAGAAGCTTCCATCAGAACCCCAGGCACCTCATTTACTATTCTTCAGATAGGCAGGGTTCCAAGTCCCCCACTTGTGTGATAGATCCAGGCATTTACCATGAGACCAAAAGGTCACCCCCTAGTTTGAGCTCCTTTACCATCTCCTCTACATAGATCAAAAGTGAGTTCACACTTTCACCATTAGACCAAGAAAAGACCAGCCATCCGCTCAGGACTGCGACCCCGCCACAGAGGGAGGCCCAGAGGGAGGAGCTCTCCTCACCTTCAGGATGATGGGCGAGCCGGGCTTCACCTCCAGGATGCCCGCGTTCCCCAGCGGGTCGAAGGTGGGGTTGGGGTAGTAGGTGAAGGGGGTGCCGTTAAGGATGAGGAGGCTGGACACGTGGTCTAGGATGAGGCCAAACTCGTCCGGGTGGAGCCCCCCCTCCGGGGCTGAGTGGGGCCGGGTGTAGATGATGCCGGGGGCCAGGCAGGTCATGACCTGGTCACTCACCACCGTGCACACCTGGGGAGGGGGTGAGGAGGGCTCAGCCGGGCTGCGTTCCACTCTCAATCACTTCATGGTTGGCTTCGGGTATGTTACTTTTGTGACCTGTGTTGTGCCTTTCATGTGTGTGTTTGTGTTTGTCGGTGTGTGTGAGTGCACGCGTGTGTACGATGTGCGTGTGAGGGTGTGGATCCGTGTGTGTGTGTGCTGCTCACGTTAACGGTCTCCACTCCTCCGTACTTGGACCGGACTTTGGGCTCCTGGATGGTGAGCAGGTTGGTTCCTGTGACGGTGATCAACGTGCTGCCACTGTTGGGAAGAGAGGAGGACACGAGAGAGTGGATGAGAGCAGAGGAGAGGAGGAGAGCAGAGGAGGAGAGCAGAGGAGAGGAGGAGAGCAGAGGAAGAGAGGAGAGCAGAGCAGAGGAGGAGAGCAGAGGAGAGGAGGAGAGCAGAGGAGAGCAGAGGAGAGCAGAGCAGAGGAGGAGAGCAGAGGAGAGCAGAGCAGAGGAGGAGAGCAGAGGAGAGCAGAGGAGAGGAGGAGAGCAGAGGAGAGCAGAGGATAGGAGGAGAGCAGAGGAGAGCAGAGGATAGGAGAGGAGGAGAGCAGAGGAGAGCAGAGCAGAGGATAGGAGAGGAGGAGAGCAGAGCAGAGAGTGAAAGCTAAACTAACTTGACGATGCTCCAGTTGGGTTCGATGCTGAGGATGGTGGGGTCCTCGGTGTAGATGTATCGTATTTCGGTGCTGGTCACCTCCGCCTTGTCAATCAACAGACGGATGGAGGCGGGGCCAGTGCCAGACTGGGACGCGGGGGTCACACACACTATCTCCCTGTTGGTCCTCCTGAGCCGGGAACACACACAGGGACCGGGGTGTTGACTGGCTGTATATGTACTGTCTGTTAACTGACTGCCTGCTGACTGACTGCCTGCTGACTGACTGACTGACTGCCTGCTGACTGCCTGCTGACTGACTGCTGACTGCCTGCCTGCTGACTGACTGCCTGCTGACTGACTACCTGCTGACTGACTGCCTGCTGACTGACTGCCTGCTGACTGACTGCCTGCTGACTGACTGCCTGCTGACTGACTGACTGCCTGCTGACTGCCTGCCTGCTGACTGACTACCTGCTGACTGACTGCCTGCTGACTGACTGCCTGCCTGCTGACTGCCTGCTGACTGCCTGCTGACTGACTGCCTGCTGACTGACTGCCTGCTGACTGACTGACTGACTGACTGACTGACTGCCTGCCTGCCTGCCTGCTGACTGACTGCCTGCTGACTGATTGACTGCCTGCTGACTGCCTGCTGACTGCCTGCCTGCTGACTGACTGCCTGCTGACTGACTGCCTGCTGACTGACTGCATGCTGACTGCCTGTAGACTTACTTGACAAACAGACACTCCTCCTGGGCGATGAAGACCCTGACGCTGCTCCCAGCCTCCAGGTGGACGCCAGACACCGTCAGTCTGGTCCCTCCAGACACGGGTCCCCTCTCTGGGCGCACATGGGTCAGAGTGGGGGTCTGGAGGAAGAAAGACAAGACACACGCATAGAGTTAACACAAACACACAGTGTTAATACACACACAAACACACAGTGTTAACATGCACACAGGCTATATTTGTGTGGGGTGGAGAGACTCACATCACACACACTCAAACTATTACGGTGCACTAATGTCCTATTGAAAATCTCCATTTTAATGAATATCTGAAACAAGAACGCCTGATTCTCATTATTCTGCTGGTAATTGCTGTGCTCTGAGCCTGGTAGAACTGTGTGTGTGTGTGTAGGTGTGTGTGTGTAGGTGTGTACCTGTGTGTGTGTAGGTGTGTAGATGTGTAAGTGTGTAGCTGTGTGTGTGTGTGTGTGTAGGTGTGTGTGTGTAGCTGTGTGTGTGTGTGTGTGTAGGTGTGTGTGTGTGTTAAGCTCAGTGACAGTGAGTGGAGTTAGCGTGCTTCATCCCAGCAGTGATTAGCAGGCAGGGTAATTGTCCTGTCTCTGTCCTCCACAAGAACCCAAATCCAGGCTATTGATTGGTCGTTTAAGGCGACCAGTCAGCGCTCCTCATCTGGGCTTCCCATTGACGAGCAGACAAGATAACGGCCAGACAGAGCCAATGTGCTGCTGTCGCCCGGGTGACGGGAAGGCTGCTTAATTATTGCACGTCAACACTGGCTAAACTTTCCACCTCCGTATTAAAGTGTGTCTCTGTCAGGTCTGCCCTCCTGGAGACACATACATTTCCACTATTCAACTTAGATGGGTTCTACATACAAGGCTTTCTTAAAAAGGGGCCAGTTTAATATAGTCAATGTCATCTTCAAAGTCATTTGAAATGTGTAAAAAGGCCCACGCACCACGAAGGAGTAGGTCTGTGAGGACTGGGTGCGGTACTCTGCACTGCACACCCCGATACACAGCTCCACAGAGCCCCCGGGGGAGTGAGGCAGCAGGGCCTCCGCCATGTCACACACGATCCTGCAGACACACACACACAGTCCATCATCAACATCAC
Source organism: Osmerus mordax (assembly GCF_038355195.1). Lineage (NCBI taxonomy): Eukaryota > Metazoa > Chordata > Actinopteri > Osmeriformes > Osmeridae > Osmerus > Osmerus mordax. Next base: position 16,203,133 of record NC_090056.1, read on the forward strand.
ATCTGAAAACATACATTTTATAATTTGCTGTTTTTTTCTGGTTAAAGAATTATAAATATATACGTATGTATACACATTTAGGTCATAAAAAGGTAGTATACATAAATATACTAGTACAGATAGTATACATATAAATGAACGTGTAGTATAAATACTTATGGATAGAAATGTGTATATTTATAGAAGTTATAAATAAATAGAGATATTATTGGTGTATAAAATAATGGCGTGTACCTCTCAGCGCTGATGTAGTCAGAGGGGACGGGGATGCACCGGACCCCAGCCACCTGGACGTGAGTGATCTCCCTCACCTGCAGCCCCAAGTTCTCCCCCTCGATGGTGACCAGCGTGCCCCCCTCCCTGGGCCCTGTCAGGGGACGGATCTACACACACACACACACACACACACATGGGAGCACACACACACACACATAGGTGTGCACGTGCACACATACATACACACACACACACACACACACACACACACACACACACACATGGGAGCACACACACACACACATAGGTGTGCACGTGCACACATACATACACACACACACACACACATGGGAGCACGCACACACACACACACATAGGTGTGCACGTGCACACATACATACACACACACAAAGGTCGGGGTTAGGGAGAGCCAATCAATCAACGTGATTCAATCAGTCAGGGCCTGTCAAGGTTGAGTCCCAGAGTGCATTACAGTGCATTGCACTGAGAGCAGGCAGGGGCAAGGGTTGGAGAGAGGGACTGGAGGGAGGGGCAGGAGGGAGGGGCCAGAAGCTTTTCTAATCACATGGACTGTCCCTCACAACACATCCGTTCACAATATTGTACCAGACTGCAGTGTGTCGTCGGGGTGTCGGTTACCTTGGTGATGCGGGGGTGGCTGCAGCGCAGGTTGTGTCTCCCGTGGTGCATCCAGTTCTGCTCGGCCGCAGGGCAGTGCTGTCTCAGGAGACACTTCCTGCTGTCCAGACACCAGCCACAGTCAAACTCTGCACTGGCCTTCAGACACTGGCCACAGCTGGACCTCTGGGCCTCGCACTTATACAGCAGGGCTGAGGAGGGAGAGAGAGAGACAGAGAGACAGAGAGACCAAGAGACCGAGAGAGAGAGAGAGAGAGAGAGAGAGAGAGAGAGAGAGAGAGAGAGAGAGGGAGAGACAGAGAGTAGAGAGAGAGGGTGTAGAGAGAGAGAGAGAGAGAGAGAGAGAGGGAGTAGAGAGACAGAGAGTAGAGAGAGGGAGTATAGAGAGACAGAGAGTAGAGAGAGAGGGAGTAGAGAGAGACAGAGAGTAGAGAGAGACAGAGAGTAGAGAGAGAGTAGAGAGAGAGAAAGACAGAGATAGGGTTGAGAGAGAGAGCGAGTGAGAAAGAAAGAGGTAGAAGAGAGAGCAATTTACTGGACGGGCCCTGGGGTTACATAAGACATATAAAGTTAGATTAAAGCCTGTTTGAGTGTCCTGGTTATGTGTGGTGTTGTAGGTAATTCATGTAAACCTATCAGGTAGCCCACGTCTAAGAGAGTGACGATGACTGACACCTTCATCTTTTGTATCTGGTGATGAGATGCTTCTCCAGGGTGGGGAGTGACACACACCTTTCATGTTGGGAGGCTTGTCTATGAAGAAGTCTCCATCCCACACTATAGAGAAGTCCACCGGCAGGTCCCCTGACTCGTCGCCCTCGTACCAGTACTGTGACACACACACACACACACACACACACACACACACACACACACACAGATAAGCAAGAAGCCAATTTCAGGCGAGAGAGGAGAGAAGACAAGACAAGAGAGAAAGGTACACAGGAGGAGAGAGATGAGGAAGGGGGGGAGACAGGAGGAGAGAGATGAGGAAGGGGGGGAGACAGGAGGAGAGAGATGAGGAAGGGGGGGAGACAGGAGGAGAGAGATGAGGAAGGGGGGGGACAGAAGGAGAGAGATGAGAAAGGGGGAGACAGGAGGAGAGAGATGAGGAAGGAGGGGGGAGACAGGAAGAGAGATGAGGAAGGAGGGGGGAGACAGGAAGAGAGATGAGGAAGGGGGGGGGGACAGGAGGGGGGGTGATGGTGTTTTTACAGGCGGTGTTTAAATTAGCAGAGTAACACAGAGAGCACTTAGTGTTCAGCCCACAGAGAATACTGCTGATCACACACATCGATCCCTCGCCAGAAACTGCTCGCAGTTCACTCCACTGTCAGAAGGAGGATGAGGCCCAGCCAACCTGTGGGAGTGTGTGTGTGTGTGTACGTGTGTGTGTTTGTGTTTGCAAGCATGGCTTGCCTAGTCTGTGACTGTTTTCCCAGTCTCAGTCGTCAATCTCAGTCAGTCAACCATATCACCAAAACAGATATGCTTTGTGCATACTTAACGCATCCATATTCCAGACAAGTTAGTTCCATCCAGTGGGAATGTCAGAGGAGGTTGTTGACGGCATGGTACGGCAGAGCCACACCCAAAGTAATAGCACCTTCCCAGGCTGAAGTGTGGGAGAGCCACCACAGCTAGCAGCCATCCACAGCCAAGCTGACTGGAACTGAAGATCTGTATTGACTAATGCCAGTGGAATGACAGAAGACTAATGTTGTGTTGCGGTTTGTGTGTGCGTGTATGTGTTTGTGTGTGTGACTGATAGAGAACTAATGATGGGGGTTAAAGGTGAGTGTAGACAGTTTGTGTGTGTGTGTGTGTAGAAGACTGATTGAGAACTAATGCCGAAGCTTAAAGGGGATTGGAGACAGTGTGTGTGTTCGACTGATTGAGAACTAATGCTGGAGGTCAAGGGTGATAGTAGACGGTGCGTGTGTCCTGGAGTCCATCCACCCATCCATAGCAGAATGTGTAAACACTCCTGAGCTACACACCAGCACCTCCGGGCCCCACCCGTCAGGGGGGCACGCTAACTGCAAAATCATCTGGGGTGTGCGCGCGTGTGTGTGTTTGTATTCCTGCATGTGTGTGTGTACGTGTATTCCTGCATGTCTTTGTGTGCGTGAGTATTTCTGTGTGTGTACTTGTGTGCACATGCTTATATCAGCATGTGTGTATGTGTGTGTTAAATCTTTGAACAGCTGCTGTGGGACATAACTTGGAGGCAGCGAGGCAGAGAGAGAAGGAGTGTGAGGGTGCTGAAAGGCCCAACTGAAGATCGGTGAACCTGTTGACACAAGGCACCACATGCTTCCACATCTCTATAGGGACCTGCATGCTGCGTGCGTGCGTCTCAATAACAGAGGTAGATCATGGATCAGCAGCTCGGTGGTTAGGGTCACTGGATGGCTGTGTCCATATCCCATCTCCTCAGAGCTCAGCTCAACCAGAGAGAGTCCGTCTACAACCCAGAAGCTTCTTCAGACAGCTGACGGGCTACACCATGACAGGGAGATCCTATACCATTGTAGTCCTTCATTCCCCAAATCAAAGCCGTCAGCGAGTAAATAAGCAGTGTTCAAAGCCTTCATACACCCCCCCCCCAACTCCTTTACTCATCCTTACTGCACCCCCCCCCCCCCACACACACACTCCTATCTAGATATGTTGTGCCCCCCCCTCCACCTACCCAAGAGCCAGTGATGGGCTCCACAGGAGAGCCGTGCACAGCGGATGTATTTTTGGTACTAATGTCTTTTCTTTGCCTCTCCATCTTCTCAAGAGAAAGCTGGGCAGCTTTAAGGAGATTAGTTTGTGTATGTGTGTCGTATTGTGAGCACACACGCGTGTGTGTGTGCTCATATGAAGTGTGTAAAAGGGTAGAACAAGCTTTTTGTGTCGAACCGAACAATGAAGCTCATCTCAGATGCTGCTGAATTGATTTCCCCCTCCTCATCCCCTCCTCCTCCCCTTCCCCTTTTCTTCCTCCACCTTCTCTTCCTCTGCATCACGTCTTCCTCTCCTCCGAGCAGGTGGGTCTGGGCTCTGTGACTGGGTTCTGATCAGAGACAGGCTGGCCTCGTTCTGTCAGCTAACCGCTAACCGCTAACATAATCCCACTGTCTAAAAAACCCCAAATCCATTACTACATCCTGAAGGAAAAATGTTGCTCACACACACACACACACACACACACAGAGACACACCCGCGCGAAGGACGTCATGTGGTGCTGCCGGCTAGAAGACGGCTCGACGCTGAGGTCGTGATTTAGCGTTGGGCCTCTTTATGCGGCCGCTCTCTGAACACATGAGAGCCGTTGCTTTTAATCATTAGGACTGTGGAGGAGACGAGGAGGATGAGAGAAGAAGCCTGCGAGGCACCACGGGTCAGGGGCTTGTGCATCAGTATATATTAATACTCTGACTGGAGACTTCTCTATGTTCGGTTGACTAAAAGCAACATACTCATCGACTAAATCCGGAGAGCTTCCTGGACCAAACCAGACCTCCTGACCAGGAGACATGGGAGGCTGGAGCAGTGTAAATGATCGTGACACCGTTAGTGTGTGCGTGTGCGGAGATGTGCGTGTGTATATTTATATAGACTGGAGGCAGATGGAGTGTGGAGGCACCAGTATTTAAGCAGGCTGAGCGTATGTGGTCAATGTCTCTCTGTGACAGAGTGAAAATCAATTCACCTTAATGACAGCCTTTTTACTGCTCATTTAATTAACATTCTGCATTCCTACCACTTCAGCAGAATTCCTGCTGGAAAAAGAGCGTTTTCTCCCACTCTAATACACAGTCATTACTGCGGAGACGGTATTAAGGAACATAAATGATACTTTCGCAAACGGCTGCTGCGTCGGTTTAGCAGCCCTGTGATGAGGTCACCTGGGGGAAAACGTGAGTGCAGTGGCCGTCACCAGCGACACTGCTGAGGGAACAGACACTGCGATGCCGTCATCTGGAATCTTCCTGTGAGCAATAACGGTGGGGTCGAAGGTGACCACATAAACACAACCTCCTGGCTGAGGGTGAAATGATGTCACCCAGATCTGCATGGAACACTGTTAAATACTTGGGGTGCGTTTGATTTGGTTCACTTTGACCAGTGCTCAAAAAGAGGACTGGTCCCCAAAGTACAGCCTCTGGTAAATGAAACACACCTGATGCCTTGACCTGTGTCGCCGACCCGGGTTTGACGTCAGGTCTGGGACTCGGTCTTAGAGACAGAACAGTACAGCATGTGACTTAATAGAACTCAAGACACAGAGAGAGGCGGAGGGGGAACTAATGCTTTGATTACTCCATTAAGATTGCACCAGCTGAGCCTCATCCTCTCTCATTATTGGAGCTGAGAGATGCACACACACACACACGCACACGCACACACACAGAAAAACAGACAAATGCGCGTAAATATACACAGAAATGGATTGACACACACAAGTAACTCACACATTGAAATGGAATGACAGAGAGAGAGAGAGACAGAGAGAGAGAGAGAGAGAGAGAGAGAGAGAGAGAGAGACACACCAGGCAGGATACTCATCATTCAGCCTATTGACTGGTCACATTATTTATTAGATCCGAGAACACCTGCTTCTGACAGACACACACAGAAACACACACACACACTTCCATGTTAACACACACACAAACACACACACCTATGTAAACCCACACACAAACCCACACATACACACAATTGTTTATTTTTTTTACTTGCCTGCTGCAACTTCTCAATTTCCCCTTGCGGATTAAAAAAGTAAGTACAAGTACTGAGTGATGCAGATAACTAAGCTCCCTCGGCTGGTTGGATGCCTCCTCTGAACTTAAACCTGATCTGTCACGCAAACAAATAACCACCAAAACAAACACTTCCTACTCATTCACTGACATTTTACACAAACTCATTTCCTGGTGATTTCCTGATGATTCATCGTCACTATTCATTATCTCCACTCAGACATTAAATCCATTGACTGCTATTGTGGGGTGCTGTGCATAGAAATGGTGCCCACACTAAATTCTGCTGCTGTAGCTCTGTGTTTGAGTGGCCTTCTAGAGCAGAGTGACACAGCCTTTCCTGTGCCGTAAGTCAGACTGACAGGTGTGGAGGTCTGGACTAAAAAGTAGGCCTACCCTAACCCACTAATGTTGACCACACGTCCTCACTTAACCCCCAACCGTAACCCGCCACAGTAGGATGGACAGTCCATACCTCTCTGTAAGGTAGGCTGTGCACAACACAACCCAATGCAGTGCACGAGGCTTCCATTCTGCCTGAGAGAACAGTACACAGCAAGCTATTAGACACACACACACACACGCTCACTCTCACGCGCACCCACACACACCGGAATGTTCCTGCTGGGCTCTCTGATTGGCCACTTGTAGAGCATAATGGAGTAATGAGTCCATGCGGGCTCTAAGTGTTTTTATTCAGGGCCCAGCCACTGGGCCGCTCCGCAGTAATGCCAGGCTTTGTCACGCCACTCTCTATTGAGAGGCTGGGGCAGAACTTTGGCTTTGTCTGAAAAGCCGGTGCTGTACGTTACCCCGGCAACGCTGCCCAGGTCTGTCACCGAGGGGTCAGTGGCGCTTAGCAACACTTGCGTTTGCGGACTATTTTGGACAAAGTTCTCTCCCGTCTTGCCGGAAAACGATGGAAGTCTCAGTGTGTATGTTCTGATTAGGAGGTGAGTGTGCGCCCCAGAAGTTAGGAGGGAGTTGTGTGTGTGCGTGTGTGTGCGTCATGTATAACCTAAAGCCTGCTGTCAAGACGAAAATGCATAAAACGCACAAAAACCTTTAGACTAGCACAGCAAATGCTTATTGAGTTTCAACTCCAAATGCTTGATTTATCATTTCTTTGAAAGGTTACGTGTGTGTGTTTTTTGTGCATGTGAGTGATGAGTGTGTGTCTGTGTGTGTGTCTGTGTGAGAGACAGCCTAAGTATGAGTGTGTGTGTGTTTGTGTGTTGATTTATTAGGCCCATGGCAGCACATTGCTGATGTGTGCAGTACAAATCAAGACTGTGGACGGAGAGAGGGAGGCAGGAAGCACAGCACCTTCCTACTGCGCCCCGGCCAATCACAGCCAGCGAGGACGTCACCTAGTTACAGAAAAGACCAACAGGCCGACATGGATCAGTCTGAACGATGTGTCTAATCTCAATAGAGAATGTCTCTGACAGAATATGTGGTCAAAGGTGAGCTGAATTTGCCCCTGGGCTTGAACATTAGGGATTGGTTTAGTGGTAGTGTGTGAGAAAGGGGCGTGATTTGAGGAGGGGTAGGGGGGGGGGGCAAAGATGTAAGGAGACAAAGAGAGGTGAGGGGTGAGGAGGGAAGGAGGGGTGAGAGGGAGGGAACGGTGTGGAGTCACAGGTAATCACTCCACTAATTAAGCTACACATCCCTCAATCCAGAGACAGGGCAGAGGAGATGGAGAGATAGAGAAGGGGCAGGGGGCGGAGATGGAGATGGAGTGATAGAGAGAGAAGGGGGAAGGGAAGAGGAGGGATGCATAGATTGGGAGGGGGGGAGGGGAGAAGATGGAGAGATACATAGGGTGAGAGAGGGGGAAGGGGAATGAGATCAGATGGAGGGAAGAAAGAGTGAGGGGGGAAGGTATTACTTTCCTGAATGGGGGAAGGGAGAAAGAGAAAGTAGAAAGAGTGTAAGAGAGAGAGAGAGAGAGAGAGAGAGAGAGATTCCTTATAGAGGTCGTGAACCTTGAACCCCAGGCCCCTACTGCCCCCCATGTCAATCGGGGTTCATATGGGGGGATGGGGTGTGTGTGTGTGTGTAGAAGGAGAGAAGGGGTGGGGGTGTTCAGAGACAGGGAGAGTGATATGGGAGAGTGAGTGAGTGAAAGCAGATGGAAGGACAACAGTTGCTCCTCCAGGTGGGGTGTGTGTTTGTGTGGGGGGAGGGGCTGTCTAAGAGCCTTCAGACAGCTGATTGCCAGGAGGAGCGTGTCAGACAGGGAGAGGACAACAATAAATCGTTTGGTGGGCAGTGGGGCTTGGGTGTGTGTCTCTGTGTGTGTTTGTGTGTGTGTTTGTGTGTGTGTGTGGGTGGGGGCAGCGGACGTGATGCTCATTATTAAATTGCCACGGGACATCAATAGTCCTGTCGAAGTACGTGCTCCCACAGCCTGACCCCCTGCCTGCAGGGGTCAGAGGTCAGGTGGAGACACACTCCCTGACAGAGACAGGTCGGCCCCCTACGTCTGAAACATCCGTCTGTCTCGGAAACACACACCCCAGTACACACACAAATCTCACACACACACACATAAACACTGCAAATCACATACATACACTCACCCAAACATACAAACACACACATGCATAAACCCTACAGATCACACCCACCCAGTGCCCTGTCCTTGGGTCACATGACCAGCTCCAGCCATATGACCCACCACATCATGGAGACGATCTGCTAATTATTTGACAAGATTCCCCGGGGTTACCGTGGCAACCAGATGGGTGACAGAAGGCTGCCGTCTGTAATATTACTATGAGACAGAGGGAGGGGGAGGGGGGGGGAGAGCGAGAGGGAGACAGAGGGGCAGCGAGGGGGAGAGAACGAGAGAGGGAGAGAGAGTTTGGGAGGAGGCGCCAGAGGGAGAGAACGAGAGAGGGAGCGAGCGAGCGAGAGAGAGAGAGGAGACTCTCAATGTCAGCTCACTGACATGTCACATTTTTCATTGGGATTGAGAAAATAAGTTTTTAATGTTTAAAGGAATTGATGTGTGTGCTGATGCTGCAGATAACATTCCTCTCCTCCAGACTCCACGCAAAGTCACCTTGATAGCCGCCTCTGCATACCCTCTCCACACAGAGAAAGAGAAAGAGGGTGTGCGTGGAAAGGCATGTGTGAGTGCGTGTGTGAAAGAGAGAGAGAGACAGAGCCAGACAGACAGATAATTAGACGGCCGGACAGACAGTGTGAGGGTGTCGTCATGGTGTTACTTAGCTCACCGAGGTGTTCTGACACTGGATGCAGGAGCTGTTGAATCGCACGGCAGGGATACGCTGGCTCTTGCCCTGGATGTTGAACACACACTCATAGTTCTTCTGGCCAGACTGGGGCTGGGGAAGGTTCCGGGCCCGCAGTGTGATTGGTCGAACAACCCCCGCCGGGACCAGGATGTCGCTGGTCGGCAGGATCTGGGGACAGCCCTGAGAACACACACACACAAAAATACACACAGACACACAGTGTAACGAGTTATTAAAAACCCACCCAGCAAGGACAGAGCCCAAATGTCTGGGAGCTGACAAAGCAAACAATAAGTCTAAAAATGAATAAACATGAATAAAACAGAAAATTAGGAAAAAAAGAAACATGAAAGGGTTTCATTATTTAATGAAACACTTGGACTCTAAAAGACAAAAAGATGATAAAAGCTGAAGGACACGCTGAGAGGAGAGACAGTGGAGATTCATGCTGAGAGCAGCAGGGAGGTGCGGAGGTGGATAAATAATATTATCCACTACTCTGGTCCTCACTACTCTGGTCTCCACTACTCTGGTCTGATTACTGTCTGTTCACTACTCTGGTATGATTACTGTCTGGTCTCCACTACTCTGGTCTGACTACTGTCCGTTCTCCACTACTCTGGTCTGATTACCGGCTGGTGTCCCCTACTCTGGTCTCTACTACTCTGGTCTCCACTACTCTGGTCTGATTACTGGCTGGTCTCCACAGCAGAGCTCATTGGAGCGAAGGCAGGAAAATTAAGCTTGTTAATAAACTGTCACTTATTAGTGGTTCTGTCCTGGGCTGAAGAAGACGTATTGATCCCAGATTACTGTCCAGAACCATGGCAGAGCTAGGAGTCCATTAACTGGATCTGGAACTGATGCAACGACCAACAGACAGGGGAAAGACCGTATCAAATGGTGCTAAACTTCTCTACCCAACAACCGTTTGTAATGCAGTGTTAGTGTTGCTACAGCAGCTGCAAGAGTTCTGTCAGCAGTTCTCACAGGGCTGAATGGTTGCAGGCCATCTAGTCTAATATGACGTCCATTAAGCACTGAACAATAATCAAGAAGCTGGTAGCAGTGATTTACCAGGCTGGAGGGCATAAATCACTGCTGGTGCTACCTGCCTGTCCCCCCCCCCCCCCCCCCACACACACACACACAACCATGCATGCACAAACACGCATGCACACACAGTAGTAGTCAGGCACACACACATTTACAGACAGGGGCAGGCACAACACTCACACACCCCCACACACACACCCCCACACCCCCCCCCCCCCCCACACACACACACACACCCACCCACACACACACACACACACCCACCCACACACACACCCACACACCCCCACACACACCCACCCACACACACACACACACACGCTGCCACACAGCGCTGGGGTAGGACGCCGCCGCTCATGGACCCTCACAGTCATACATCTTCACAGTGGCAGGCCCATTTGTGAAGGTTTGTACACAGACGCTTCAATAGCTCCCATTTTCATATGCTGTGTATGAAAAGAAAGATTTACTTCTAGCAGAGAGGGGTGACACAGGTGGTGGAGTGTGTGTGTGCGTGTGTTTAGGTGTGTTTATTTGCAATTGTGCAGCGGGTGTATGTTCCTGACAGAGAGCAAGTGAATTTGTGTGTGTGTGTTTTTGTGGTTGTGAAAGAGATATGTGTTTGAGTGTGTGTGTGTGTTCATACTGGAATATGAATACAATTTATCAGCACGATTGAATAATCTCCGGAACAGAAGGCCTGTTAGCTTCCCTGCAGTGATGAATGACTTTGCACAGTTCTCATCGCTGGCCTGGCAACAGGCACCTGGATCTCCAACTACACTCACTGATATCCCCCAATAATGCCTCACTGCAGTACACTGTAAGTACCGCGCCTGCTTCACAAGTAAGACACCAGTGAAGTTTTGCTCATCAAACCTTAACTGGAAACTTAACCTAACCTTTACCAGTGGCACTACTGGTTGGTTTAAGTGTTAAACATCTCCCTTTACTGTGAACGACAGACGCAGAGAATCACAGAGCTGCACAGGCACAGGAGGAAGTTTGAGGTACAAAAAGTAAAGCAGGATAAAAATCATTCCCTGGCAACAGCCATCTATAAATACAATTGGACTAGCAATCTTGACTAGCTCGGTTGTAATAGCTCTACCACACTGTGCCATGAGGAGAGCTAAGTAATTGTGTGAGTGTGTGTGTGTGTGTGTGTGTGTGTACATGTGTTTCAATGAGAGCTATGGAACAGCTTCATCACCAGACAAAGAGCGAGAGAGATCCGTATCCTGAAATAAGCCACTCACATCAGACCCAGTGCATCTGTTGCTAGGGAGAATGGAAGGATTACTTTTGCATGTTGGACAATAAAGACCCCATTCTTATTTACAAAGATGGGCTGTGTGTGTGACTGTGTGTTCAGTTAACTGTATCTTGATAGAGTGCTGATTGGAGTGAGCTGAGAGGATGCTAGAAGCAGGGGTATATGTCCTCCATATGCATCTCTCATCATTGGCTTGAGGTAACCTTTCCTCGAAGGTAATTGGATAGGTCGAAACATGTGCTTCTCTGCACAGCTGAGAAGGACCACGGCATTCAGTGACCAGAAATCAGGTTTCTCCAAGGAGAGTTGCATTTTAAAATAAATATTTATAACATGATCATTTCAAAAGACCAAGCCACCTCATACACAGACAGACAGACAGGACAGACACACGCACGCACACACACACACACACACACGCACACACACACACACACACACACACACACACACACACACACACACACACACACACACACACACACACACACACACAGTATGTTTTAGGTAAGAGGACCATGATGAAGCCCTAATGGGTTTTTTACCTTGTTCAATTATTGAAGTGGGCACATTATAAAAGCACCAAACTAGCAGCTCGTCTCCCTGAGTACTTCTACAGCTCCGGTGAAAACACACCTCCACACGCTCCAAATATGGGCCATCCAGAGCTAAGAGATGGACTAATGCCTAACCACACACACACACACGCTACACATAAATGCACATGCACGCACACAGGCATATGAGTCACATAATATAGAGGGAGAAACTGAGCCCTGTGTGGCAGAGTAACTGAATAGCCTGAGTGGCAGCTGAACTCTCCTCTCCTCCCTCCCTCCATGTCTCTCCTTCTCTCACACCAGCAGAAAGAGGCTGCAGCATGCTTCTATGCTCCCCCCCCCCCGCCCCTCCCCCCCCCGCCCGTGCTTAGTCACTGTTCCTTCTCCTCCTCCATCTCTCCTTTCTTCTCCCTCCTAATCCCATTGCCGGTCTCCCTTCTCTCTAATCCATGAGACAGGTTCGTCTCCTCCGCCTGCAGTGAGAAACACCTCCAGATCTTCGGAGAGCTGCTCCACTTAACGGCTGCTAGCTGTGGTCTGCCGTATTCCCTGCCATCCAGCTCCATGTTTGGTAAAGCTAGATAGCTGAGAGCGTTATTAGACCATAAGTAAACCAGGAAATTCTTGCAAACACAGTCAGTGTTCCGTACTGAACTATTAGGCGTTGGCGAGGAAGTTTACCCAGTAGGAACGGCCACCATCTTGGGAATGTGGAGCCGGCAAGCCAGAGGACAGGTGGAGAGGGGCCTACTGGGGACCAGAGAGGGGCCTGTCTCGTAACAACCTGGGGAGGGGGGTTTGAAGCCAGAGGGACTTCCACCACTGTGTTCCCAGGGGAACTGATGGCATCTTACTGTTTGTCGTTTAAAGTGTTGTTAACGTACAAACAAGATAGCTTATCAATCCTGCTGCCTGTGAAGACAGGGAGGAGGAAGGGGACTGGGGGGGATATGAGTGTGTACGTGTGTGTTGGTGGTGTGTGTGTGTGTGAATTGGGCCATGGTCTGTGCAAGGCCTCTGGTTACACAGTGAGTAATGGCCCACTCGGTTTTCAGAGGCCGAAGGGAGAGGGGGGGGCAGGAGGGTGAGGCAGGGGAGAGGAGGGGGGGGGGAGGGGGGGGAGCTCCGCTGGGCCCAGCAGGGTAATGGGCTTCTGGTGACAGATGCACACTGTGCCACTTCCTGTCTCTCTGGGATCCTGATCCTGCGATTCGCCGACCACCGCTGGGCAGAGAGTCTGCGGCCCGACTTCCTACGGGGCTAATGCCTCCTCTGTCACTCACACCACCATTAATTACCGGCCGTCGCTCGCTAATGAAGAGCCGTCCCACCGCGGTGTGCTGCCGAGAGGAACGCGGAGCGGGGTGGTGGGGGGGGAAGAAACGCCGTTTGATCTCGCACGGGCTTCTGGGAAATGGCCAATGAGAGAATAAACTGTCTTTGAGCTGTAATATGTGCCTGTGTATGTGTGTGTGTTGACAATGACCTGCCTACACAGCTCAATGTGCAAGACCCAATTTTTGGAGTGTTGTTTTGAATCCAGATCATATATCAAACTATCATAACATCCTCTTCCTAAATCCCTCCGAACAAAAACATTCTTCTCTTTTCTCAGGAGCAGACAGTCAGTGTGTGAGAACGTGTGCGTGTGTTGTCTGTGCGTGTGTATATGTGCGTCTGTGTGTAGGTCCTAGGGGGAGTCTAGTTTCCGCCGTAATGGCAGTGATGAGGGAGTAGCTAACTAGCTAACTAGTTGACACACACTCTGCGTCAGGACTCATAACCATAACATCAGTCACTGATCTCAGCTCCAGGAGCACCGCTGCCATCCTGCACAGTCCAGCACACAACTCTCCACCGACATCTCCAATAAACTCGACTGTACAACGCTGTTTAACAGAAAGCCACCGAGCTTATCCACGGTGTCTTCCAATCTCTTTTTTTTCATCAAATCATAATGTATTTGTATAGCCCTTTTTACAAGCAATGTCACAGAGGGCTTCACATACGCCCGCAGAACTGCCCCTCAGCCAATCTAAACCCTCAAGGAAGACAAGGACACTGTACTCCTCCAGAACAGTAAATGTCAACTTTCTCTTAAAAATTAAATATTTTAGAGTGTTGGGTGTCTTTCTTTGTCTGTTTCTACTTGTTGCATTCTTCCAGGGTGTGAGTGTGTCTGTGATTGGTTGAGTGTGTCTGTGGTTGGTTGAGTGTGTCTGTGGTTGGTTGAGTGTGTCTGTGGTTGGTGGTGTGGCTGGTGCTGTACAGTCTGGGCATGGCGGTGCCGGATGTGGAGCTGCTGCCCTGGTCTCTGTCAGTCTGGATGGAGCTCAGCTGGTGCTGTGATCCTCTCATATCTCTGCCTCGCACACACACTTCTGGGCTGGGGCTGGGGCGAGGGAGAGATGGATGGAAGTGTGTACGTGGGGATATGTGTGCGAGTGTGTTCTGGATTATAGACCAGGAGCTGCCATGTCCTTGGAGAGGCCTGAGGGGATGCATTCAAAACCCTCTATCTCACTCCCTAGCTTGGCACACACACACACACACACACACAGCTAGAGATGCCTGCATGGCTGTGTGTTTTTGGAGAGAGAGTCCTTGTTGTTTTTCTGAAGCACCTCTCTCACCCAGAGCCAACTCACACTGGAGCACAAGACTGAAGATGAGACACACTCCACTGAACACTTTACAGGCTCCACACCCCTGCATCTGTATGAACAGGTTAGAGCCCCCACGACCACATCTAACAGATGTCTGCTCACGGTATCAGCTCTGACGTCTGAGAACGTCAGTTAGCCCGTCGGAACTTGAATCGCTCCTTCTCTTCCACCTCTCTCTTTCTCTAAGTCCCTCTGTCATCTCCCTCTCGTTTCTCATCTCGCTCGCCCCCTGCCGCTCCTCTCTCTATCACCCCACCACACTCCTTCACTCCTCCCTTCCCCTCCAGTATCAACATGAGTATGACTCACTCCTTTTCGCTGAGTAATTCCTTTTTTTTTGGGGGGGGGGGGAGAGAGATAAGGAGATTGTCAGGCCTGGTGCCAGGAGCAGGGAGGCAGGGAGGGGGAGGAGAAGGAGAAGGGAGGAGGAGGGAGGGGGGGAGGTAACAGGCTCCCCCCCCTCTGGCAGGGTCTGATAGGCTCCGATAAGGCATCTCTTTGATGTTCAGTTAAGTGTAAAATTAAAATGTGCCAAAAGCCGAGGGTGGCGTGCTTCCTCCCCCTCAGTTACAAAAGGGGCGCTGCTCCTCTCTCTTCCTCTCTCCTCCTGCTACCCCTCCATCCCTCCTCTTTCCCTTCAGTCATCCCTGCGTCTTTCACCGAGTGGAGGTGTTGGGGCGGGTAGCTGGAGGCTCAGCCCTGATTAAGTTGCTATTACCTATGTTAGCCTATCGCGTTTGTCCTTTACTGTAATCTATCCAATAACTATCGTCCTCTTCCATGGACCCATCATCCTCTATTCCTCCATGACTTCCTGGGAAAACCACAGACTATTGAGAGAATATTGAGAGATCCCTCAGTTCCTCCCACAGAGTTAGCAGACTGAACCAGTGAGTGCAAAGCTGTATGGATGTAAGATTACTTACTTGGATGTAAGATTAGCCCACAAAGCAGCATCCTAGGATAGGAGCATATCATGTCTTCTTCTATTGTGTGTGTAACAGTAGAAGCAGGTTAGGAGCTGTGAGTAACACCCTGCACTATCCTGCCTGCCTCCTAGCTCCTCACCCACCCTGCTCTGGAGCTTACTCAACTGTGTAATCAATGTGTTACAGAGAGAGAGGGAGAGAGAGAGAGAGAGAGGGGGGGGGGGGGGCGGGCAGAAGGATTGATGCAAACTCCATTATGAGATTCTGTCTTTTGTGGGAGAAAATGACTTTTCTGTCAGTTGCTGTCACTAAGCCATCATTTAGAGAGAGGAGAGGGATGGCCTCACTGCTTGGTGTCCCTCAGACAGACAAGGACGCACACTGATGAAGACTCTCATAAAAAAACAACTAAATACAGCATGGAAACACAACACATCACAATGCAACATAACACAGAGAACCCCAGGCACCCCATAGCCTGCTGTTAGTGCCACAGCTTGTCAGCAAGAGTGTGTGTGTCTGTGTGTCTGTATATATGTGTGTGCCTGTGTGTGTGTCTGTATATATATATATATATGTGTGTGTGCCTGTGTGTGTGTCTATAATGTGTGTGCCTGTATATATAAGTGTATGTGTGTGTATGTGTGTGTGTGTGTGCCTGTGTGTGTGTCTGTATATATGTGTGTGTGTGTGGCGCCTCACCTCCATGCCGCTGACCCTGCCCTCCTGGAAGGAGCACTCTGCCAGGTTGTTGGTGCAGATGTGTCTGTATTTACACCAGTTACAGGGGAACGGGCTGCTCACACACGATGTGCACCTGGGACACAACCACACAAACACCAACACGGTCAACAATCAACACCATTTACAAACACTATCAGACCGTGAAGAGTTGGTGTCTATATCGGATTCCAACCAGAAACCAGATCAGAATCTAAAACACATTGCTAGCTAGCTATGCACTAGCTGCTGTGAGGAAGCTATTGATGTCATACACTGGTTCAAATGTAAAAGGCTAGGAGAGATGGTCATTAGACAGACTTGTTATCGTGTTGTCCGTGGCGGCCAGCTGTGAGGAGAGCTCTCTGTGAGGAGACTGGGCTGAAACACGTACTTCAGATGTCTGCTGTAATTAAGATGTGCTTCATTTAGCTTGCATTACATTAAGACTGTTTAACTCCGGGACTATTTAAATGTCTCTGTTGTGGCTCAGAAGGCGAATCAAGCGAACCTTAGTATTTCAAATATTTGAACTACGCATTGAGACCAAGGTTGGTTATGTGAGTTCTTATGCTAGACACTCTGCCAAGGGATTGTGTGTATGCGTGTATCGTCCCCTGTGTTTGTGTGTGTGTTCTATCTCATTCTAACCCCTGTCCAGACTCGACCTCTCTCTGCCCCCTTCTCTGCACCTCATCATCTCATTCTAACCCACATTCCCCTCCTCCTGCTCTCCTCTCATTCTGACCCCCTCCACATCCCTCTCATTCTGACCCTCGCTATGTCCTTCTCTCTCTCTCCTCATTCAGACTCAGCCCTCGTCCTCCAACCCTGTGTAGTATTCAAAGCAGAGAGAAGTGGAGATGGAGAGAAAACATTTAGAAAGAAAAGAAAGAAAGAAAGAAAGAAAGAGAAAGAGGGGGAAGAGAGGGAGAGATAAGTGGGAAAACGGGAGGGGAGGGGGGTTGCTGGCCTGCAGCATGGGCACAGCCCTACCCATACTGATCACACTCTTCTCCCTAAGGTTTATAGTGTGTGTGCGTGTGTGTGTGAGAGAGAAAGAGAGAGAGAGAGAGAGAGAGAGAGAGAGAGAGAGAGAGAGAGAGAGAGAGAGAGAGAAAGAGAGAGAGACAGTAAAAGCAAGAGACATACAGACACAGTTTACAGGTCTGCCTTCTACATACTGGCATCCAGGGATGCTAGAGTGAGTGTGTGTGTGTGAGAGGGGCTCCTAGATTCAATATGCTGTGTCAGGACTGGAAACCTCATCAATTCACTCTGGGCTCATTTCACTGAAACACCAAGCTAGAGCCAAACCAGAACCACACACACACACACACACACACACACATAGACACACACACAGACAGACACACACACAAACACACATAAGAGAGAATGAATCTACCACAGTCCAACACTACTGGAAGTTAAGCCAGTATTGGTCTGGGCTGCACTGTAGATCGACACACTTTGTGTGTGTGTGCATGTATGTGCGAGTGTATGAAAAATATTGACTGACAGGTAAATGACAGAGACAGGAGGGCATTAAGGGAGCTGAGAGGGAGAGGGAGCGCAGTGCTAAAAGACATCCCACAGACCTCTTCATGTTTGTCCTTTCCCTCCTACACAGGCTCCTTACTGAAGAAAAGACAATTAACAGCTATAATCAGAGCTCCTGCTTGCTTAAACCTTCCGTAAAACAGCTAGCACCTGCTAGCTTTACCGTCAATCCATTAGTGTATTCAGAGCTAGCCGCGGCTAGCCTCTACACTAGCATTAGGCTAGGGTATAATCAACTAGCTGTAGCACTGAGGGAGAGCCCTTTCACAGGTGCTTGTTATCTGAGTGGAGAGGTGGAGGTAGAGAAAAGGTAGAACGAGAGTGACAGGGAAACATAAAAATGGCCTGAAAAAAAGAGACGGGATAAAAAGAGAATAATACTGAAAGGCAAGTGTGGGGGAGACGGTTGTAGAAGGGGGAGAGAAGGGGATGTTCAGGGGGGAGAGAAAGGGGAGAGAGTGAGATCTGGCCCAGGCTTCAGGCAGGCTGCCGCCGTGATGGCAAGCGCTAGCTATGCTCTACCCCGGGGTTGCCATGGCAACTGGCGAGTCCCCCCACCACCACCGCCACCCCTCTCCCCCCCACTCGGATTATGTTGCCCCGCTTCCTCCCACCAGAGGATTGATTGTTGTGTTTGTGTGTGTGTGTGTTTGTGTGTGAGTGTGTGTGTGTGAGTGTGTGTGTGTGAGCACGGGCTGCCAGTTGACTAGGCTGCCAGATTATTCTCCCACATAACAAGCGTATTCATTTAAGCCCCATGCAGAACAACTTCTCTTCAGCTTGTTATTCAGCGATGGAGACTTTGAGACTGGGAGAGTCAGACCTTTGTAACCTGCTACATGTAAGATACACATTAATCTGTTCATTTGACCTGTAATAGAAATTTCCTTTCCACTCCAATCCACTCTGGTAGACAGATACTAGTTATCTCTGGTAGACAGATAGTAATACAACCGAGGTAGGTTGATAGATATGAAGGTAGGTTGGTAGGAAGGAAGGAAGATCAGTATGTTGGTGGGTGGGCAGGTAGGTAGGTGGGTACGTGGGTGGGTGGGTGGGTGGGTAGGTAGGTGGGTAGGTAGGTAGGTGGGTAGGTAGGGTACTTACGATTGGAGAACACTGCAGTTGTAATAGATAAAGTCAGTGGTGATGAACTTGTGTCCCGTCTCCTTGGACTTCAGTGATAGCTTCACAATGCGCTTGTCACCTGGGAAAAAAACATGCGCGCACGCACACACACGCACACACACAGTCAGGCAAGGCAGTAATTTAATTAGAGTTCCGTCCATTCATCCCTCTATTCACGTCTTTATTCATCCCTCCCTTCTCCTCGTCCAGGTGGATAATTGTCTTTCCAGGTCTGATTCAGAGATGTGTTGGTAAGAGCTTTTGATTGCTCTGGCCTTTCATTCAGCTAGTCCATTACATGCGAAGAGCACTCACACCCCCTCCTAAAACACACAACCTCTACAATAGATGGACCCCCCCCCCCCCCTCCCCCCTGCTTCCTATCCCTCTTCCCCAATCTCTGCCTCTTCGGCTGACTCTCCTTCTCTCTCTTCCCTCTCTCATGAAGACACCACCTATCAGCAGGGTGTATTACCCCGGTGTGTTCTCCTCTGGGATAATTGCGCCGGTGTTAGTGTTAGCCTGGCTAGTGGACAGAGCAGAGGACGGCTCTATAATTGACGTTAATGGAAAATAATGTGACGCTGCTTTCTCCAGGCTGCTGCACCAGCTACCGGCAGCTCGGTGTTTTGTTCTACTTCTCTAACTAAAACATTAGCGTGGACCACACTCGTACACGCTCCAGGAAGACCTCAGGGCCTCAGTGCTCGCTCACATGCAACAGCAACACCATATATGGTAAGAGGAAGGTATGGGCTTACAAAACAATGTCAAAGGGAAGATTCAGTCTCAATGTCAATGCTGTCTTTACCGTAGGTGTGTGTGTGTGTGTACAATCCTTACCGTAGGTGTGTGTGTGGGGGGGCAGGTCTCGGAGGGAGGGGGACATACAGAGGACCTGTCCTGCTGACTGCACCTCCCCAAGAGTGTCACTTAGCTCCTCAAACACACAGGTCACCCCTCCAGACAGGTCTGGAACATTCACCACCTTCACATTCAACTAGAGAGCGGAAGAGAGAGAGACATAGGCAGAGGGGGGGGAGAGAGAGAGAGAAGTGAGAGAAGGTTAATGTAATTAATCTTCAGTCAGGTTAAGTTTGACATGCACCACCTGTCTCCAGTCTCTGAACTTCTCAAGGTGTAGCTACTGGTTTTGTTATTGTTGTGACCGGATCCTGTTACTATGGTGACCAGGTTTAGTTACCTTGTTGACTGGGTGCAGTGTGTGTTGTGCTGTTACCTGTGTGGGGTTGGAGGTCACCGACATGTTGTTAGGGGTTACGCTCATGTCAACACATCGCTCCAACTCCACGTTGAAATGCTGAGGCTCTGCCCACTTCTCACAAGCTTCCTGTCTGGAGCACCTGGAACAGGAAACAGGAAGCGGATTAGAATGGGAAGGAAGATGACTCGGAGATAATCACATTACAATAAAACCATACCACACATATGGTGAGGACATAATCACACAAAGATACCAGGTTTGATGTCTGGCAGATTCCTGTTTGAGGTTGTTGTGTACTGCCTAAAGGTATATGAAACAGTGTTTGTGTATGGGTCCGTGTTTGTGTGTGTGTGTATGTTCTGTCTGTGGACAGCTGGTGAACACTCCTAACAGCAGCACCACTGCTACACATGTCTCTGTGGGTCAACAGTTGGACAGGTTGGAGGCTAACAGCTGTAGAGGTATACTGCACAGTATTACATTTCAGAACATCACTCCTTCTTTTCTAAGCATCTATTTTATTAACCTTCAAAATGTGATATATTGGAATCTCTTATGATCTTCTTTGGAACATCTATAGTTCCTGTGATTAATTCTAGAAAAACTAGAATTAGAACTGAGAGATTCACAGGCCTGTTTTCAGAGCAGACGCACAACACCATTAATGATTTGTTTACTTGTAATTACAGCCATATGTCTGGGGAGAGAGCGGGACAGAGCGGAAGAGAGAGAGAGAGAGCGAGAAGAGCAGAGGAGAGAGGGAGAAAGGGTGGGATTAAAAATGTAGGGACTGCTGTCTGTGCTGTGCTCTGATGGGCTCAGTAGAGAGAGGTGAGGAAAGGAAGAGAGAGAGAGAGAGAGAGAGAGAAAGAGAGAGAGAGAGAGAGAGAGAGAGAGAGAGAGAGAGAGAGAAGGGTGAGGACAGAAGAAGAAAGGAGCGGATGACGAGCCTAGGAGGAGGCTGAGAGAGGCGGGGAGAATGAGAATGAAGCCAGTTGAATAACAGCTCCCAGTTCATGGTGAGTCCACGGCTCCTCTCCTGTGAGCGGCTGGATGCCCTGGTGTCTGTGTGCGTGACGCTACCACCAAGACAGCCTAACACTCCCCTGCTACCTGCTGCTGTCACCGTCTGCCCTCTGAAACAGGACATCACTCACAGACACACACACACACACCTGGAACGTTCCGTTTCTCCCGGTGACTCACCAGACCCATGTGATATCAGATGGAAGAGAGCAGGCTTCTCTAACACATGTAAATCTCCCAGTCATGATAATGATGTCATTAAATACAGTGGCGGGGGAGGGGGGTTAACTGATGTGTGCAGGGACACATAGGCGGGATCAATGAGATCAGTAATTGATATGGGGGCGGGGAGGGGCAGAAAGGGGGAGGGGGTAATCATCCATTTGACTCTGACTGTAGGGTGGCGACGCCCCAGCAGACAGGGGAGAGCACTGATAGGCCCGACACTCATCACATGTCTTTTCCTCAGGAAGAGGGGGGAGGAATAGCTTCTCGCACGCTCTTCTGATACACCAGTGTTAACCAATGTACCATTGTCTCTTGAATGACTGACAGGCTGCATATTCTTTACAGTGACATAATCATAGGAAAAACAAAGAGCAGATACTCAGCAGAATGTCATATCATGTGGTGGTACTCATAATAATTACATTGGCGGTAAAAATTATGATTATATCTATCCTAATAATTATACACAATTTCTCCTGCTAGTCTTTCAGTCTCTCATTGAGATGAATACTGAGGTGTTTCCTCGTCGTTGTAGCCGGGTGCCGTGTATTAATAACCAGGAGGCTGGCGTATGCTGGAGAGCCCCGCATGGCCTTCGCCTTTTATCGCCACAATAGTGATGCTTCTGGAGCGAGCACTGCTTTCAAAGGGAGGTGGCCCACGCTAGACACACACACACACACAGATACATATACACACACACGGCCCCTCAACCTCAAACATCCACACACACGTGCTAGCAGGGCAAACGGAAATGACTGACATGGATTCTGAATGTGAATCTTGCAGCCAAACAACCAGCCAACATGTCCCCTATCCCTGCCGTTGCCATGGACACAAGCCATTTCCCAGGGTGCAGTTAGGGCTGTTGTGTGGCGGCCGGCCCAAGCCTCAGTAGCGGGCTAGCATGATGCTAGAGGCTAAGGAGCCCAGAGGGATCCGCAGACAAAGACAGACAACAAGAGGAACAAGGGAGAGAGATGAAGAGAGGGAAGGGTGGAGGGAAGAGAGAGAGACAGAGAGTGAGGGAGAGAGAAATGGAGAGATTGAGTGAGAGAGAGATTGAGAGTGACATTGAGAGAGGGGGAGGAGAGAGATAGAGAGCGAATGAGGGAGAGAGAGAGGGTGGTGTAAGGGAAGGAAGCAGGTAAAACCTGTCCTCACAAAGCCACAGTACGTTTGGCAAAGGAGGTGGGGGTTATTTTCTGAAAAGCCAGCTCTCATGGCAACCCAGCCTCCCCTGGGAAGAGCAGATCTGGCAACCCAACTCAGGATATTAAGATTCAACAAGCCTGACAAAACGGTTTCCAAAGCTGCAGGTCACAGCTTCCACCAGTAACACCTAACCATCTCTCTCCCTCTCTTCAGACACAGGTAGGAGGTGGCTGGGAAACTAGCTGAGCCCTAAAGCTACACAACACATCCCCATGAAGGATCTCCGTAGATAACGGTCCGTGACGACCGTCAATCCAAGGAACGTAGAAGCCATAGATTTCCTTTATCCCTCCATCCATCCCTCCAAGTCAGGTGACCCGGTTCTCCGGCTGCACCAAGGTCACCAGGAGGCTCGGGGGACCGCCTCATTAATATGCACAACAAACGACGTTCTCCAACCAGCAGCTGCAGTGAACTTATGCTAATTGCTTCACCAATCAGGGGCAGGGATCTTAATTAAAGATGGTTATCGTGACGGAGGTGTTGAGGAATGAAGGAGGGACAAGAAAAGAGAGGGAAAGATTTAGTCGCCATTTAAACTTCCAAAAGGAAGGGCCGTCTTTGTGGTGGAGGTCCAGAGGAGGGAGAACAATGATGCCTTCATCTGACTGCAGATGGGATCTCCAGCAGAGGCTGGTCAAGGGCAGAGCTGGAGAACAGACCAAGAACCCTCTGCAGTCCACCATGCAGGGAATCAAACCGGAGGATGAATTAGAAGGAAGTATTAAGTAAGGAAGAAGGGAAGAAAGAAAGAAAGACAGGAAGGAAGGAAGGTAGGAAAGCAAGATGGAAGGACATTGTTTAAATAGAAACGACAAATAAAACACCACAAAGCTCTTCAAACATTAGAAACGCTGCTCACATCCCACAAAAATGCAGTTCGTTAGCCCACCACCACGAAGAAGATCCTCCTGCTGCTGTCTGAGCACCACCGCATCACATGTGAGGTCTAGATGATGTTTCATGTGAGTGATTAGAGAAAGCAGCCCAGCATGGCGTGTTATTTCTGGAGCCCGTGGCTTTATTCCCCCTGCTGGATCAGAGCTGTGGTCTCTGGGGAGCGGCTCTGCCTTCAGTCTGACTGGGCTTCTGCTTATCTCACAGCCTTGCCTGTCACAGGCCTGTCACTGTACCAGGCCTGTCACTCTGGAGCTCCCTGATACATCCACACGCGCACACGCGTATAAATTATATACAGTATGCGTACATTTGCATAACATCATGTCATCTTTAATACGTTCTACAATAATTCTACACGTGGAGCCACATGGATGTGTGTGCTCACCTCTAGTCTCTCCCTGACACAACACAGAGCACAGCCATGTTCCTTTATTCCTCTCTCTTCCTGCCCCTCTACCTCTCTCTCTCTCTCCATCCATCTACATTGGATCTGACCGAAAAAGCACAGAGGCTGATGACAGGGGAGGGAGGAGGGGCGAGGGAGGGGTGAGGGAGGGGAGGGAGGAGGGGAGAGGGAGGGGTGAGGGCGGGGAGGTCTGGCTCAACGCCAGCTCGGTCCCACCACTTCCTGCCTCCCTACCATCTGCAGCCCAGAGGTCAGGGGTCAGCAGGAAACGCCACATCTGGGGGCAGCTGTCACCTGCTCCTTCACGGCCCCACTCTCCGAGCTGTCATGAGAGGGTCATACATGTATGGTCCTGTGCGTGCATGTGTGCTTATGTGCTATTCTGTGAAATGTGTGCATATACATGTGTGTGTGTGTGTGTGTGTATGTGTGTGGCGTGTCCCAGTCTCCAGCAGCATCTGGTCTCCCTGATTTGAAACAGAACCTCCATCTCCCTCGCTAGATTGAGTATCAAATGTCACCGTGGCAACCAGTCGGACCAGCTCGTGGCCGTGTCCCGGCCCTGCAGATGGTGCTCCGTACCCCGTCCCCATTCATCACTCTGCTGGGACCGGCCTGCTTCCTCCAGCTCGACCCTCCATCCTCAGGGTCAGTCCAGCTGGCTCCACATAGGTCAGCCTCATGGAGGTCCAGCAGGACTGGATATATGAGACGCGGCTCTCCAGCACCACAGTGAACAGGTGCAGCCTTTGTTTACTGGTTGTGGGAGAAACGTCTTTCTACAGAGTACTGTATTGGCTGATAGACTTGTCTTTCTACAGAGTACAGTATTGGCTGATAGACATGTCTTTTATACAGAGTACAGAATTGGTTGATTGACAGCTTTGTACAGTATTGGTTGTGGCTGTACACAACATCACAGACACAGCTGGCTGATATCGTTCACCGTTAAGGTTACTTACGACCGTGGAACAAAACATGAACACTTATTCTTCACAGAAACAATGGATGCATGTATAGCCGGGTAGACAGATGGATGGATGGGTGGCGGGGCAGATGGATGGATGGGTGGCGGGGCAGATGGATGGATGGGTGGCGGGGCAGATGGATGGATGGGTGGCGGGGCAGATGGATGGATGGGTGGCGGGGCAGATGGATGGATGGGTGGCGGGGCAGATGGATGGATGGGTGGCGGGGCAGATGGATGGATGGGTGGCGGGGCAGATGGATGGATGGGTGGCGGGGCAGATGGATGGATGGGTGGCGGGGCAGATGGATGGATGGGTGGCGGGGCAGATGGATGGATGGGTGGCGGGGCAGATGGATGCTCAGATGAATGGATAGATAAACATACTTGTTGTGCAGGACACACCAGCCACAGTGTGGGTCTCCTGAGCCCAGACAGGTCTTACAGGAGGTGTACTGTCCACAGCTCTCCACTGGCACTCTGGTCACCTGGAACACACACACACACACACACACACACACACAGAGGCTGTTTATGTCTGAGCTCACACACTCTGACACACACACGCCTGTGCACGCACACATATGTGGGGGTCAGGTGGCTGAGCGGTTAGGTATTCAGGCTATTAATCAGAAGGTCGCCGGTTCGATTCCTGGCCGTGCAAAATGACGTTGTGTCCTTGGGCAAGGCACTTCACCCTACTTGCCTCGGGGGGAATGTCCCTTTACTTACTGTAAGTCGCTCTGGATAAGAGCGTCTGCTAAAATGACTAAATGTCAAATATGTGCACTACGTTTGCTCGTCCGCATGTACTGCACAGAAGTTCACACAAACTCGTGCACGCACACACACCGACACAAACTCTCCGGCGGTGTGTGTGTGTGCCGTCTGTGCTTTCTCACCGTCGCTAGCTCTGTCACGCGTGAGCCTCCTCCTGCTGGAATGTGAAGGAAGTGTCAAAGCCAATTGTAAACGCGCACGGGTTTGTCACAGTGTTTACATGACTGGGGTTTGCAGCCTGGGACGCAGAATCACTAAGAGAGAGAAAAGGCTGCCATTTCCATGGATGTTGTTGCATGCTCCCAACAAAACAATCCCTTGACACAAGGACTGAATTGATTTTCCTAAACACTGAGAGTGTTCTCTTACACACACTCTTCTCTCAGTCTCTGCTCTGAGAGATAGACTATATGGCTCTGATGCTTGCGTGATGTTGTGTATGGAATTTCTGTTCAATTTAAGTGTCCGTTCTATTCTGTTCTACACCGCGTTCCAAATTATTATGCAAATTATATCTTTCTCTGATTTTCCCACATAGTCGATGCAAATGACAGTCAGTATAATTTTCAATTCAGCAACTGTTAGGGTATAATTCAAATTTTAACGAACAGAACTCCCAATGATAACAGTATTTTTTTTAAAAAAATGCACTGTTCCAAATTATTATGCACAACAGAGTTTCAAAACATTTTATAGGTTGTAAAGATCTGAAAATGGTCATTTGTTTGTTGTCAATTTGCAGCATTAGGAGGTCATATTTACGGAAATCAAAAGCTATTTCAATCAAAACCATCTTAACAGGGCCAGGTACATGTTAACATAGGACCCCTTCTTTGATGTCACCTTCAATTGAACTTGAGAGTTTCTGCTTGAATGTCTTTGCAGGATGTCAGAATAGCCTCCCAGAGCATGAAGATGATTTTGCTACGGAAGGCACGGTTCTTCTTTTTGTACCATGGAAGAACGTGGTCAGTTAGAAACTCTAAATACTTTGCCGAGGTATTTTTCACACTTTCAGGGACCCTAAAGGGGCCTTCCAGCTCTCTCCCCATTATTCAGGCCCAAAACATAACTCTGCCACTTCTTTGCTAACGTCGCAGCTTTGTTGGGACATGGTGGCCGTCCACCAACCATCCACTACTATTTGTCTAGCAGAAACCTTCCTCCTTATGCCTTTATCTGCACGAACCTGTCTGTGCTCTGAATCAGCCACAAATCTCTTCACAGTACGATGATCACGCTTACGTTTTTGTGAAATATCTAATGTTTGACACTTTTTGGCAGCAGAGAGATCCTTTTTCTTTCCCATATTGCTTGAAACCTGTGGCCTGCTTAATAATGTGGAACGTCCATCTTAAGTAGTTTTCATTTAATTGGGCTAACCTGGCAAACTAATTATCACAGGTGTGTGTGATTGATTTCAGTGATCCAAAGAGCCCTGAGACACAATATCATCCATAAGTTTAATTGAAAAACCCAAAAATAAATATTTATGACACTTAAATATAATTTGCATAATCATTTGGAACGCGATGTATTCCAAACATTATTGTATTCGGATGGTTACAGTGTCATTGCGATTGATGATGTCACCTGAAAATGACTGACCTTTGACCCTGTGGCCCCTCGTGCGCTCACGAGAGCTGGTTGTAAAAGTTAACATCAACAGAATGTTTACCCGTCTCCAGCTTTGTGTAAAACATGAGTTAGGTTTTTATTGTATTTCCATGGCTGTTCGACTGTACACAGTGTAATAACTCTTCGATAAACAGTCAAACTTTGTATTGGTCAAAGCTCTGAGAGGGCTTCTCATGCTGTTAAGCTGTCTTCAGGAGTGACAGCAACCAGACAGTAGCCAGCCCACTGCTTTGGTGGTGATGGACAACAGTTGGACAACAGATGGATCAGATGTTAGTAAACATTTAAAGCCTTAAACAGTGGTCCACTTCTTCCGCCGTGTGACCCCGGGGCTCCGCTTAGCAACAGAGGGGCTAGCGTTCGCTGACACAGAGCAGAGACAGGAGTGAGACAGAGGCCGTTCCTACGGCAACTACGGTCTCTCGTCTCTCCCATGACCTCACATAAACACAGGAGAACTCTGAATACACAGCACTTCAATCAGAGAGCAGCCTATGGACTTACTGCTCAGGGTGACTGAGGAGAATAATGGCCCATATTAATAACATCCCCGTGGACAACATATCACACGCCTAATCTCTCGGTCTCTGTTCCGCCTCTTTCTCTGTCTCTGGCTTCTTCCTGTTCTCTTCATGTGTCTCTCTCTTTCTCTCCTTCCCTCCCAGCATCTCTCCCAGTCTCTAACAGCTCTAGCTCTCCGCCGATATTCTCTTCATACTTCTCTCTGTATAATTGTTTCTCTCTCGTCTCATTTTCTTTCCAACACATCTCTCTCTCTCTCTCTCTCTCTCTCTCTCTCTCTCTCTCTCTCTCTGTCTCTCTCTCTTTCTCTCTCTGCCGGCTCTGCTGTTTGCCAGTCAGAGTCAGGGGTGTTGGGGAGTCAGGTGGTGGGTGGGCGAGGTGATGTGCTTCCTGTCCCTGTACTAGCTCATTTATTCTGCCAAGCTAAGGAGTGTAAACACACACACACACTCATGCACACGCACCCACACACTTTGTTGCGTAATCTCTGGTCCTGACGAGGTTGTGTAGTGAGGTCCCACCAGGCGCCAGCAGGCACAGAGGGAGAGAGCTGGAGAAGTACACTCATATCTGACGACAAGGACTGTACTGCAGACAGCCTGTCCTCATAGTCCCGCTCCCTCCCTCCCTCCCTCCCTCCCTCCCTCCCTCCCTCCCTCCCTCCCTCCCTCCCTCCCTCCCTCCCTCCCTCCCTCCCTCCCTCCCTCCCTACCCCCCTCCCTC
Organism: Osmerus mordax; assembly: GCF_038355195.1. Lineage (NCBI taxonomy): Eukaryota > Metazoa > Chordata > Actinopteri > Osmeriformes > Osmeridae > Osmerus > Osmerus mordax. The sequence continues at coordinate 16,231,564 of NC_090056.1, forward strand.
CCTCCCCGCTCCCTCATCCTATCCCTCCATCCATCCCCGAGTCCCAAAACCTCCACTTCTTTCTGTCCCTCCTCCTCTCCCCTCATCCCTCCATCCCCAGAAAACCTCCAGGAGAATCTGGTCTCTCTCTTTGATCTTGTCCCACTTCTCTCCCATAAAAGTGACTTTCCCTCTCTCTCTCTCGTTCCCTCTATCACTCTTTCTTTTTCCCTCTTCCCCCTTCTCCCCCCCCCCTCTCTTCTCTGTCGCAGAAATGTCTCCACAACAGCTCTGGATTACAGCTCTGAGTTTTAGGGAATAAAGTTTTTTTTATTTTTTATTCTGCCTGTTAAAGTTGCTACTAGAACAAGATCTGCATGGCTCATATCTATTTATGTAACACTGCACCAAAACTTCACGCACACACACTCGCGCGCGCAAACGTATGCACAAACACACTCTCTCACTTCTTCATTTAGACAAGGAAGAGCTTTTCTAAAGTAGCTGGCGCCCGTTGAAGAAATGTTCTGCAGAGTAATCAGAGCTCTCTCTCTCTTCCTCATTCTTTCACACTTTCCTTTCTTCGCTGCCTTCTTTATTTCTTTCTTTTGTTCCGTCATTCTTTTTCCCTCTCTCCGGCGGTCCCTCTTGTGTGCGTGAGTGAAAGGCTAAAGATCAGCTCTCAGTGAGAACTGTACATCCGCAGCCATTCATGCCCTCTCTTCTATTGGTCCCTCTGTTCTATTCCTCCTCTCTATCCCTCCGCTTCTGTGGAGAGACAACGCCAGCTCCGAGCGGTGCATCATTATACGGAGAGCAGCTGTGGAACCAAGCTACACTCCTCTTCAGCTACACAGGAACTGGCTGCTTCCAACCTTCCTCCCAGCTGCAGCAACCTCTCCTCTCTTTCTCGCTCTCTTTCTCTTCTCAGCTGTAGCTACAATGCAACCTTCCTTTCGCAGAGGAGAGGGGAGGAAGGAGGGACGGAAGGAGGAGAGACTAAACAGGTGTTCTATACTGTATTCCCTCTTCCTGTCTTTTTCGCCAGATGTTGAAACACAGTAGAAATTTCTGCTGGCTTCTAGGACCGAGCGGAGCTTACACACACACACACACACACACACACACACACACACACATACACACACAAATACAAACACAGGACAAAGCATAGCTGTCTGCAGACAGAAAGCTTTTACACATTTAGCTTGACTAGTGTGTCGTTCTGTAGGTAAGACAGGCCTTTATGATAATGCAGAACCAACAACCATCACGCGCATGTACATATCCACACACTCGCACCAACCCATGCACATGTACGCACACACATTACACACACTCACAAAAGTCCAGAATCTGACTGGATCGGTATATTATCAGCCAGCTCTCCAGTGCTAAATCAATAGGATGTGTACTTAGCAGACACATTTAAGTTGCAGAGCTGATGGTTACATAAAGGTTTGAGAGTGAGCAGGAGAGAGGGGAGGGAGGGAGGGAGGGAGGGAGGGAGGGAGGGAGGGAAAGTAGGCCAGGCTGTATTAGACACTGTGGTTATCACTGGAACAGCATTCATACTGGGCCTGGGACTGGAACTTTCCACATCCTCACCCTGTCAATCGCATTGGCGGTCTGTCAGATTGAGATATGGTTGGTGTGTGTGTGTCTGTGTGTGTGCATGTGTGCTTGCGTACCTGTTTGTCGCTGAGCAAGTAGATGTGCTGGTGGTCAGGACTGAACACCATGTCTCGCAGTATGGGCGTGCCTTCCACCACCTCCACCGTCTCGTACAGCAGGGCACTCTGGGCCGCTGGAGGGATGCCGTCCACGCGGATCTGAGGACCAAACACACCGGGAGCTCGATTACAACTCTGGTAAAAAAAAAAAAACGTCATCAACGTCGGAAACTTTCTTTCCGACGTTACGTGATGTTTCCACTTGTGCGTGCCAGTGGCAGAGGTAACAGGCAGTATGTAGGACAGGGTTCTGTCCTGAGGTTTCTGAGCTTCCAGAACATTCTCAAGGCCCGAGAGGAGGAACGGTATCGTTTTGACTCAGACACTAATAACATTCCCCAAATCTCCCTCAAATCCTCAGCTCCTGGGTTGACCTAGAAACCAAATACACTGGATGGAAGAACGAGAGGGAGGGAGGGATAGGGGGAGGAATTGTCTCAATATGTAAGATCAGTGAAAAGAAATAAGATGAATCAAATTTTAATGATGCTGACTGCACACAAACACACACACACTGACACCCACGCACACACTGACACACACACACACACACACACCCCTACTGTTTCATGATTACCACCTTCGCTGTCTCCCCACACTGATAATTGGAACAATGAGCGTGCTCAGTGAAGGAGTTCTAAAAACGTCAGGTTGAGTAGATCTTTTGATGTGATTGGTTATAAATACTGCTGCGGCTGCTCAGTTCTCACCTAGCTGCATCGCTCTTCCCCTCTGCTGCTTTCTCTCTCTCTCTCTCTCTCTCTCTCTCTCTCTCTCTCTCTCTCTCTCCTCTCCTTCTCATCGCTCTCTTTTTCCCTCCTCAGACAGACAGTCAGACAGACAGTTTCAGAAAATGGGGGAAGGGAACAGTAAATAACACAAACTTACATTTAAAGAACAGAAATAGGAAGGATGAAAGATAAGACGAGTGGGAAGAGAGGAGCGAGTAAAGATGCAGGGAGGGGTGAGGAGAGTGAGGGAGGGGTGAGGAGAGTCAGGGAGGGGTGAGGAGAGTGAGGGAGGGGTGAGGAGAGTGAGCGAGGGGTGAGGAGAGTGAGGGAGGGGTGAGTAGATTGCGGGAGGGGTGATAAGGCAGGCTGTCTCCCTCCTAAATATGTGGGTCAGGCTGCAGTGACAAACATGGTTAGTGTGATAATGAGTTGCCTGCTCGCTGCTGCAGTCCCACTAATTAGTGGTGACAAGGTGGCTTCCATTAGACCAGCCCTGCCATATTGGGTGTCACAAGCTGCCGGCCAAGACAGGATAGAGGCCTGGGGAGTGGGTGGGTTTGTGTGTGTGTGTGTGAGAGAGAGACAGAGAGAGAGAGAGAGAGAGAGAGAGAGAGACACAGAATATTTTATGTGGTTGGAGAGGGAAAAAGAAGGAGAAAGGGGAAAAGAGGGAGAGAGAGAAAGAGGGGAGGAGAGAGGGCAAGAGAGAAAGAGAGCTAGAGCTAAAACACCCTCTAATCCACCACTACCGCAGATCTTAGTCATAACTCCACATCGTCATCAGCACTTTGACATCATGCTTCATGGATTCATCTCTTATTGGAGTGGGTTGGACACACACACATGCACTCACACCCACACAAACTAAGACCAACTTCCCTCTCTTGCCAAAACAAAAACAAGCTAAAACAGCCCTAACTGAAAGTAGGCCAATACACTGTCAACAAATGCACACACACACACACACTGAAAAAGCAGTATCCACCAGAGCCTACATACTGCTGACATCCAAACAGTACAGCAAACAAACAATCGTTTTCCAATGTGTGAACAACGTGCACTGTGTGTGTGTTGCAGGAAAACAAATGTGTGTGTGTAAAAGGAGTTTGAATTGAGTGTGTATGTGTTTTTTTTGGGTGAGTGTGTGTGCGTGCATGTGTGCGATGTTGTGTGTGATGTTTGAAGTGTGCAGCGTGGCCGGCCTATGGAGAGTAGACCTCTCAACATCAAACACCTCCGATGAAGGTAATTGGAATGTAGATAAATAATACCCTCCTCCCTATCTCTCTACCTCTCTTCCCCTGCTCTCTCCCTCTCTCACCCCCGCCCCCCCCCTCTCTCTATCCATCCTCCCACCAGATGTAGTGATTACGCTGGTTCTCTCTGGTGTAGAACACCTCAGCTGTTTCAGATCTCTGCTTGGCCTGCTTCTCCTGGGCCACAGGGAGACCACATGTGCGGTGGGTTTGTCCTCTGCTGACAGACATGAATACTGCATGAGGCTGGTCAGTGTCTGCTGCGAGCATGAGCACACTGGCTCCCACGCCAACACACACCATGAGGGGAATATCATGCTGAAACCACTCTGTCCAATTCCCCTTATTTTTTTGTATTTTTTCCCCATTTATTTAATTTATTTATTTTTTGCCGTTTTTGTTTGGGCTGTACTAGGCATGCATCTATCTAACCGTGGAATAATAAATGAATTTACAGTTTTTCTCAATTGCTAAGACACATTTCTTGAATGTGTACTGTGTTTTCTCCAAACTCTAAACACACATCTTCATACTTACACTGTTTTGGCCAAACCCTTGACTTTTGACCCAAAATCAAACACTGTAGTCAAAACCATATTATCTGTCGTATAAACCTAACTTTGCATTCAAAATACACACAAAGCCCTCAAATAAATTCAACCTTCTGAATACCCTTTAGACACTGCTGGGAGGAATTGAAAACACTATTATAAAAAGGTTTTCAAGAACCATTGACTATAACGTGTCCCTGAATTTTAGATATGTTCCACCTCATGAGTTTGACATGATGTAAATCATAAAACTCACAATTACTGCAATTGTCCTTCTTACAGGCTGTTTATTGTCTATTATACAGCAATTGCATTTTGAGCTCTTGTTACTGTAGTAGTCACAGTATACAAATAGTAGTACTGTTAGTCAACAACACAAATGTATTGCTGTAAATTGTAATTTGGGGAACAAAGGCTAAGAAAACAAGGAAAAAAACAAATCATCATAGGGATTTCTGTCATAGTGTGGCATGGATCTCATTTGAGATTGTTGTTCTTCTTCCTCTTCCTCTGCCTCTTCCTCTCCCTTGTCCACCTCCTCTCATTTGGACAATTCTTCCTTTTCTTCTGATATTTTCATCCATGATTTCAAAGTACAGATGAGCTTACCTTTGTATTCATTCCAAACCCCTGATTGCTTGTTGAGTATATTTGCTTGTTAGTGCTTACACATGGATAATTGGTTGGTAAGGGTGTTTGAATTGCGCTGTTTTGGGTTTGTTTTCTGAATGACATAATGGTGATAATTGTGTCTTAAAGTAAGAGGTGTGTTTAGACTTTTGCAAAGAAGTGTGAATGAACCTGAGAAATGTGTCAAAAAGGGTAAATTGTGTTTAAAGATTGGGGTACATGGTCTTTCTGCTGGGATTTGGCAAAATGGTTTTGTGGGGATGGCTTACACATACAATTTTTGTGTGTTAGCAATCGAGAAAAACTGTAACTCAGGAGTGGTCTTGCTGTGGTGTTCCATGGAGCTGAGTGCAAACATGTCATACCAGGGAGAGAGGCTGAAAAACAGAGAGAGAGAAACAGAGAGAGAGAGAGAGAGAGAGAGAGAGAGAGAGAGAGAGAGAGAGAGACACACACAAAGAAAGACACAAAGAAAGACACAAAGAAAGACACAAAGAAAGGGTGGACAGAGAGAGGAAAAGGGAGGGATGGTGGGAAAGGGGAGGAGGGAGAGAGAGAGAGACAGAGTCCACAGAAGGGGAACACAGTATAGTAAAGTGTAATCTTAGATCTTCTCATTGTAATTCTTTATTTAGGCGCCCTTTATACAGCGTTCCTGCCACACAAAGACAGCCAAACTGAGACAGGAACAGAGAAGTCACTCAGCCAGAACCAAACCACTTCCCAGCTAAGTATAATTATTTCATACATATTTATTTCACATTACCCAGTTAGTGTGACACTAATAGTGTCTGAAACAATGGAGTCCATGAACAAAACATGAAAGCTGCAGTTTTTGACACCTTGATCTGGCCTGGAAACAAACACACCAAACACACAGACAGGCAAGCAGACTGACAGTCATGGTACCTCATGTGAACTACAGCCTCTGTTCTGAGAGCGAAGACACACACACACACACAGGGGCCGAGCAGGGCTGAGAGAGAGGATCTCGGGGTGTGTCTAGTCCTGTCAAAAACAACTCCTGCTAGGAACAGCTGAACAGAGAGAGAGCAGGAGAGGAAGAGAGGAGAGAGCAGGAGAGGAAGAGAGGAGAGAGCAGGAGAGGAAGAGAGGAGAGAGCAGGAGAGGAAGAGAGGAGAGAGCAGGAGAGGAAGAGAGGAGAGAGCAGGAGAGGAAACGAAGATGGAGTGACAGAGGAAGACATGAGGGAGAAGCAGAGGAAGAGAGAAGAAAACAACTGATGATGTTACTCTGTCTGCCTCTATCCTGCCTCTATCCTGCCTCTCCTCCCAGCTTCTCTCCTGCCTCTCCTCCCAGCCTCTCCTCCCAGCCTCTCTCCTGCCTCTCCTCCCAGCCTCTATCCTGCCTTTCCTCCCAGCCTCTATCCTGCCTCTCCTCCCAGCCTCTATCCTGCCTCTCCTCCCAGCCTCTCTCCTGCCTCTCCTACCAGCCTGAGCTGCTTGCCCAGGCCTGGGCCAGGCTAAACTCTGGGCTCTCCGAGAATCCAGAGTGAATCCATGCTGATGTGTTTAGTCCAGGACTAGGCTCAGTTCTAATCTGTATCTGGGACACCAGCCAGGCTAGTCTAGGTCTCACCTTGCCAAGCACTCCATCTATCTTACGGACAACAAGCGGAGAGATTAGGCTAATCACTGCTTCACCACGCTAGAGGCTCGTCAACAAACAATGCTGACTGTCCTGGGTGTCTGAGGCAGCTTGTCGAAAACCACGGAAGCCAAAGTAGATTATAATTTTTTTCTTTCTCTAACGTTTGGAAACAAAGCTTTTAGAAACTTTGGAATTTTGGATTTAAGGATGAAATGCAAGGAGAGGAAGAAGGAGAAACAGTGGAGCCCGACTCCTAAAGCAGAAGGAATGACCCCCTCCTTCCTTGTCAAGTTAGCAGCTCTCATAAACAACCAACACTGGACTTCAGAGGTGGAGAGGAAATCTTGAACACATTAAACCTGTAAAGCCGTGTGTGTGTGTGTGTGTGTGTGTGTGTGAGAGAGAGAGAGAGAGAGAGAGAGAGAGAGAGAGAGAGAGAGAGAGTGTGTGTGTGTGTGAGAGAGAGAGAGAGAGAGAGAGAGAGAGAGAGAGAGAGAGAGAGAAAGAAAGAGAGAGAAAGAGAGTGTGTGTGTGTGTGTGTGTGTGTGTGTGTGTGTGTGTGTGGGTGTGTGTGTGTGTGTGTGTGTGGGTGTAATTGATCCTGTTGGAGGGGGAAGTGGGGTCAGTGTGCCCTGGACCTTGGTCCTGAACAAAAGAGGCTGAGGATTCAATTAAACCTCCTCTCCTGTCTCTCCCACACAGCCTGCTGCCCCTGCACACACACACTCTCTAACACACACACACACACACACACTCCCATACACACCCACACACACCCACTCATACACACACCCACAAATACCACACACACACTGTCAACACATGCTTTGTTCCAGTACAACAGCCACATAGCCCCAGGGCCAGTCCGCACACACATACGTGCACATACACACACAGTAATACTCTTCTGCTTGGCTGCCTAGCCTGTGGCTGTCTCCGGGTGACCCTTAACCTTAGCTGACCTCCGACCCCAGTGTGAGCACAGGTCAGAGGTGTGTGTAGAATGTCTGAATTATGTTCTGTCTGTGTGTGTTTTAGTGTGTGTATGTGTGGGTGTGTGTAGCAGAAAACAGCTACGGCATTCACAAGTAGACACAATTAGCCCACTGATAGCAGTGGGATTTGTGCTACAGTACTGATCACTGATCATTAGCTAGGCCTGGTGACTAGAGAGGGCCTAGAGCTCCTGCCGGGATGGAATGACCAACACACACACACACACACATACACACCCTAACCCTAACAGATCTATGCAAGTCAATACCTAACCCATTTTCAGTAGAGTGAGACAATAGTGCTTGCTTCACTGATTGATCAAAGCCAGGGTGTGTTATAGGCATCCTGTGTTTCCCAACACATCCCACTCACACTCACTCACACACTCACACACACAACACACACACACACACAACACGCACACAGGAAGGTGTCAGGAGGTGTTGATCGGTCAAGCTCTGGTAAACACAGCAGAGCTGAGGGTGCCCGAGCTGTCAAACCACCGACCAATCAGGCCCGGAAAACACACAAACACACCCAGGGTTGGTTCTAACAGACCAGAGAGTAGCAACTGGCTGCGTGTGAAGGTAACCCTGTCTGCCAGTGGTTAACGTCAAGCTGTGACTGGTCCAGAATGTCCACACCCACGCGGGGACGGAGCGCGGACTCAGCGCGTGACACAGCTGAGCACCAACGAGAGGTCACAAACTCAGGAAATTCACAAAGGAAGTTTGGAACAAAACGCCCCAGCGGGTCCTGACTTGACACCTGAGGGGTGAGGGGGCCTGTGGGTCGCTGGGGCTGCTCAGTGTGGCTCCAACACGCTGTGGTTTGGTCAGATAAGAAACTAGCATGCACTAAACTCAGTGTTTCCCCTACCATTATATTAGGGGGCCGCCCCGCCCCCCCAACGGCACCCTCCGCCCCCCCTGGAAGGTCAAGTTAATAATAAAAAAATGTAATACATCTTTTTATTTAATTTATATATATATCGCCAGATCACAAAATAAGTCATTTAAGGTTACCTTTCCTATAAAACAGGTCTATAGCTTGCTCTTTTATTAAACAAACTAAATGTTTGTGTTGTTATTAAAAACTAAAAACAAACTTATGTTATTTATCTTATTTACACGACGGCATGTCATTTCTGTCTCTACATGGTTGGTCGCCCCCCCCCCCCAACTATCCCATGTCTCCACACTAGTGGCAGCATGTGACTGTTCTGGGCCACACTGAGCTCTGACATTACCCAGAACGCTCTTCTGTGGAAATATTATAATATGTAATATATAGCGGGTCTCCTAAAAGAGCACATAAAAGGTGGTTAACAACTATGTGGAACCAGACGTACTATTTAAGATGTGTTGTTTGGGACTTTCCCTTCTCCTGGTTAACACAGGGATTAGACCTGGGTGTGCCTGCTGCCCCGCACCAGCCAATCAGGGCTCATCGTCTCATATCAAACCACCAGGTTCCAGGCAGCACCAGTCTGAACCAGCCTGCATCCTCCAAGTCAGAAACACAGCAGACTCTCTGTCTGGAGGGGGGAAAACATCTGTAGTGAATCCGTGTTTGTGTACAAACACAGTTAACTGAGCTCACACACACACACATACGCATACACACACACACACACATACACAGTTTGCTGTCTGCTGACTCACAACTGAACACCCCATACACTCTACGGCTCCCAGAGGGGGAATCTACAGTGCAGTTGCTGCTTAAAACAGACAAGTCAGTCACAACATTATTCGTACTTCTCCCTGTGAGAGCAGCTGGGATGCTGGGGGTGGGGGCCCAGGAGGGTGGGGGCACAGGAGGGTGGGGGCACAGGAGTCAGGACAGGCACTGTTACTGCTGCCACTAGCTGGCTGTGTACGCCATCTTTATTTGACTTTATTCTGTTCATAAATCTGATGCAAGTATTGAAAAGTGTCTGTAAAACTTTAAACCGAATTACTGTAAGAGGCTATCTGTCATTGTCCAACTTGAGATAGAGTGTCTTGCTGAAGACTAAGACACACACACACTGACTGATAACAGTACAGAGCAATTCTGGATCATACATTAGACCAATTAAAAAGCACTTAGGATATTTATGGTGTTTAGCTTGACTATGAGTGCTCAGGAACCTGAGGAAGTCTGACGGACCAATTAAACCCCCGTCTGAAGCAGTCCAGGTGTCCTTCTCCACACACACACACACACACACACACACACACACACACACACACACACCGTACTGAAGGTGTAGGGTTACTGGAGAGGAATGTGATGCAGGCCGGCTCTCAGGTTGCCCACAGCAGCCCAGTCTGGGACTAGAACACCGGGGACTTCCATTTTCACCCCCTCCCACCCTCTCTCCATCCTCCCAGCCAGCTTTAGTGTTCTAGAATATAAGCTGGGCGTGTTCTGGAACATACCATGGGTACTAGAACCTAGCTTGGGTTCTAGAATAGGTACTAGAACATGGCCTGAGTTCTAGAATGTGAGGACATGGAAGCAGCAGCAGCTGACAGGCCTGGTTACTGACCCCACATACTCTGACTCAGTCCTCATTCATTCTCCATGCTGGCCGAATTCCCTTCGTTCAGGGGGACAGCCTGTTAACCACTTAGGAATGAGCTTTCTATCCACTGATATGATGAGAGGCCAATTTTATTCAATTTGGCCATATAGGTTTTATCACTCTGATGTAAAGGTAAAACTGTTCACCTCACTCTGTGATCTCCATATCGTTATCGGGTGGTTACTCCAGCTTTGCACTGTGTGTGCATGTGTGTGCCTGTCGCCATTCGAGATTTTGCGCTCAGTTTCACACACACTCGCTCACGTCAATGCAGTGCTCATTGTGCAGAGGCCCTGGTCACTTCCGTGTGTGTTTGTCCTGTGTGCGTGACGGGCCTGGCTGTGTGATCTACAGGCTCCAAGCCCATTGTTTCCCTGTCCAGGGTCGCCCAGTAGGCATGCATGATCATCAATCTGAAACAGGCATGTTACTGTAGTCACAATTACTACACGTCACACACATAACTCTTGGTTATGCTGTGTATCTCTCTCCAACAAGGCCACATCGCACACACACAAACACTTGTGTTCACGCACACACATACACACTGTTCATACATGAATCAAGCAGAATGATTAACTCTGACAATGCAACTAATAATCTATCCACACAGGGGTATTGTTATGGGGGACCTGTATGTGCATACGTGCTTCCTGAGAGAGAGAGAGAGAGAGAGAGAGAGAGAGAGAGAGTGTGTGTGTGTGTGTGAGAGAGAGAGAGAGAGAGAGAGAGAGAGAGAGAGAGAGAGAGAGAGAGTGTGTGTGTGTGTGTGTGAGAGAGAGAGAGAGAGAGAGAGAGTGTGTGTGTGTGTGTGAGAGAGAGAGAGAGAGAGAGAGAGAGTGTGTGTGTGTGAGAGAGAGAGAGAGAGAGAGAGAGGAAGAGAGAGAGAGAGAGAGAGAGAGAGAGAGAGAGAGAGAGAGAGAGAGAGAGAGAGAGAGAGAGAGAGAAAGAGAGAGAGAGAGAGAGGAAGAGAGAGAGAGAGCAGTTTTATGGCCTGCTGCTGGGTACCGTTATTGACCCTCTGACTTGCAGTAAACACGTCGCCTCTATATACCCTTTCACCCCCCTCCTATAGACCCGGACATAGCCATCCCATAATATCCCTCACCTCACGTTGTTTCCAGCTGGTTCAGCAGCACATTGTTAAGGATACCCATGTTTTATGATAACCTTTGTGGAGGAGCAAGGGATTCCTGATGAAGAGCTATAAATACAAGTCTGACTTAGCAGCTTTTAACCAGATGAAACAGGCAATCAACATGGTAGAAAAGTATACTGCATATCTGTGTTTATGAACCTAACACATCCTATAGTGTATATCTGTGCATGTGAACATCCTTTAGTGCATATGTGTTTATGAACCTAACGCATTCCATAGTGTGTGTCTGTGGGCGACCCAAGTGGCTTTATGCGGCTCAATAATTCTATGGGAGCCATCTGGAGGCCTGCTGATCTAATAGAGAGAGAGAGACAGAGAGAGAGAGAGAGAGAGAGAGAGAGAGAGAGAGAGGAGAGAGAGAGAGAGAGAGAGAGAGAGAGAGAGAGAGAGAGAGAGAGAGAGAGAGGGAGAGGGAGGAGGAAGAGGGGATGAGGACTGGGGGAGAAAAGAGACAGGAAGGTAACTAGATGTACTTCATCAGAATAATGAGTCAGTCTGCCCTGATGACTTGTTCATGGGCAGCAGGAGCGTGTTTGGTCTTGTGTGTTTGTGTGTGTGTGTGTGTGTGTGTTTAGGGGGTCAAAGAATTGAGGACCAACTCTTAAAACAACTATCAGCTTTGAACCTATCAGCTGATAACATCTACAGTAACAAGTTGCTTTCCTGCCTCTCGTACGCACACACACACACACACACACACGCCACACATTTGCTGTGAAGAACCTTCTTTTCTCCTTAACACTGGGAGTGGAACCTTGACACAACCAGCACCTGGCACCAACTGGAAACCACCAGCCCTCATGTTCCTCACACACACACACACACACACACACACACACACTCGTCCTCCCACAGCCTGAGAATTATTGTTGATCTCTCTCTCCCCAAAAGGTGATGGTTTCTGAGATCCTCAGGGGCTTTACCGGCCCTTCTGCCTCTGCTGCTAGCTTATCACACACACACACACACACACAAACACACATCTCCAGAATACTAAAGCAAACTCTCCTACACAACTAGAGAATACTAGAATACTAAGTCTAGCTCTCACATATAAACACCTCCAGAATCTTGAGGCTAGTTCTCAACAGACACACACACACATAAACACAGACAGAAACTAAGGCTATAACTCAATCAAGCCCACACCACCAGCATACTGACTGAGGACACCCTCTTTCTCTGAGAGAGAGGGGCGATATATTTGTGGCCAGATGTGTGGAGTGACAAGGACATTTCCTGACCTTCCCTCCCTCCTCTGGGAAAACGAGTCCAGTCCTGCTCTCCAAAAGACGGCCCCCTCTCTCCATCCTCTCTCTCCATCCCCTCTCTCCATCCTCTCTCTCCATCCCCTCTCTCCATCCCCTCTCTCCATCCCCTCCCTCCATCCCCTCTCTCCATCCCCTCCCTCCATCCCCTCCCTCCATCCTCTCTCTCCATCCCCTCCCTCCATCCCCTCCCTCCATCCCCTCTCTCCATCCCCTCTCTCCATCCCCTCCCTCCATCCCCTCTCTCCATCCCCTCTCTCCATCCCCTCTCTCCGTCCTCTCTCTCCGTCCCCTCTCTCCGTCCCCTCTCTCCGTCCTCTCTCTCCGTCCCCTCCCTCCGTCCTCTCTCTCCATCCCCTCCCTCCATCCTCTCTCTCCATCCCCTCTCTCCATCCCCTCCCTCCATCCCCTCTCTCCATCCCCTCTCTCCATCCCCTCCCTCCATCCCTCCCTCCATCCTCTCTCTCCATCCCCTCTCTCCATCCTCTCTCTCCATCCTCTCTCTCCATCCCCTCTCTCCATCCTCTCTCTCCATCCCCTCCCTCCATCCTCTCTCTCCATCCTCTCTCTCCGTCCCCTCCCTCCATCCTCTCTCTCCATCCCTCCCTCCGTCCTTCCTTCTATCTGTCCTCGTCAGACCAGCGATAAGACACTGGGAGCAGTTGGATGTTAAATCCATCCTAGCGGGCAGTCACAGCTCTGCAATGGTTGAAGCTGAATCCTTTCACTTATTTACCAAGCTCATTAAAGAGCAGCTTATGAAGAGACGGGCGGTCTGCGTGTCCCTCAGTGTGGATGTGAGCCGCCCGTCAGTGTGTCCTTGAGAGGAGCGTGAGACTATCGAGCCTGAACAAACTACCGTTTGTTCAGGCTCTTCGCAGACGGCTTCACACCACTTCTTCTGGTTTTATGATGGATGAGCGTTCGGACTTGGTCGTATTTCGCTGGTCTGCGGGGCTAAAACACAAGTTGGGGGTACCTGGGGGGGGGGGGTCTGCTATCTCTGAGGCGGAGTGGCGGAGAAAGAGGAAAAGAACAGTCGTATTCCACGCAACCACCTCACTGAAGCAGAACGGGTGTTAAATCAACAGGATCAGAGTCAGGAGCCAGAACATAAGTTCTACTGTGATAATGGCAGATTGAGCGGAGACTTTGAGCCAACAGTGTGTTGTTGAGGAACAGCCCTAGCTATTGTTCACAGCTCCCAGCCGCAGAAAGCATGGACACGAGCCACGGTGGTGCTCCCATCAGACTGATAGCGTGGAGGAACAGTGTCGCTAGTCTGTCACCTGCCCTCTAACCTGGTTCTAGGATACCACACAGCCAGACAGGCCAGGGAGGAACACAATGGAGTAGAATACACACACACACACACGTACATTCACTCATTCACAGACACACACACACTCACACACAAACAGCCCAGGATGCATCAGGCTGGCCTAGACACTGCTCAGTGAACCATTAACCCTTGGGGGTGGAGAGGAGAGATGGGGGGGGTTGAAGATGGGGCTAGAAGAGGTTTAAGCTCATTAATCGCTTCCCCAGTTCCCTTTAGCAATGAACACACACACGCACACATGCGTGCGCACACACACAGAGGCAGAAGACCACAGAGGGAGGGACACAAACAACAACGAGACCACCAAGCAGGAGAGAAGGGGTGCGGGGGTGCAAGGGGAAACCCCCCCAGGCACGCAACTGTCACCTCTGCTCTTCTCTGCTTCCCCCTCCCTCCCCCCTCCCCCCTCCCTCCCTCCCTCCCTCCCCCTCCCTCCCCTCCCCCCTCCCTCCCTCCTCCCCTCCCTTCCTCCCCCCTCCCTCCACCCTCCCTCCCCCTCCCCTCCTCCCTCCCTTCCTCCCCCCTCCCTCCCTCCCCCTCCTCCCTCCTCCCTCCCCCCTCCCTCCACTCCTCCCTCCCTTCCTCCCCCCTCCCTCCCCCCTCCCTCCCTCCCCTCCCCCCTCCCTCCCTTCCTCCCCCCCCTCCCCTCCACCCTCCCCTCCCCCCCTCCCTCCCTCCCTCTTCAGGCCTTTTAGAGCTGATCTCTCCTGTCTGGACCCCCCCCCCTCCCCTCTCACTCTTCCTCTCTCCCCCTGCTCCTCTGACACTGGATAGAGAGATGATGGCATGGGCAGCAGTTTAAAGCTGCAGGATACACACACACAATCACACAGAGGTGGATGACACCCTTTCTAGCAGCCCCCAACCAACCAGTCAGCCTGCCAGCCCCCAACCAACCAGCCAGTCAGCCTGCCAGCCCACAACCAACCAGCCAGTCAGCCTGCCAGCCCACAACCTACCAACCAGCCAGCCCACAACCAACCAGCCAGTCAGCCTGCCAGCCCACAACCTACCAACCAGCAGGCCCACAACCTACCAACCAGCCAGCCCACAACCAACCAGCCAGTCAGCCTGCCAGCCCACAACCAGCAGGCCCACAACCTACCAACCAGCCAGCCCACAACCAACCAGCCAGTCAGCCTGCCAGCCCACAACCTACCAACCAGCAGGCCCACAACCTACCAACCAGCCAGCCCACAACCAACCAGCCAGTGAGCCAGCCAGCCCACAACCTACCAACCAGCAGGCCCACAACCTACCAACCAGCCAGCCCACAACCAACCAGCCAGTCAGCCAGCCAGCCCACAACCAACCAACCAGCCGGCCAGTCAATGCTGTAGGCCCCTTGCCTGCCTCTCAATGTCTGGTCATATCAGCCTTCGCTTCTCAAGCCAGCCTTCCAACCAGCCATGACCTGCCGTGCCCCCAGCCCTAGTCCCTGTGTGATGGCTTGTATCAGGGAGATGACTCAGCCTGGGTTACCAGCAGCTCCAGCTCCAGGTGACTCTGCCACAGCCCTCCAGGCTTAGCTAGGTGAGCTGTCCAAGGTGTTGCATGACAACAGCGGTGTAACTGCATCACACAGCCACCTGAGAGAAGGAGGTGGGAACACACAGCACGGACCCAGGCGCACACACACTCACACACACTCACACAAACACACAGAGCTCTGTAGACATCCAGAGGGTCACTAAGGATGATGTCTAACCTGTGGACTAGCTAGCTCCACTCCTTAAGCTAATACCATGCCATATACAATCGCATACACAAAACATTGTTTATATTTACCGACGAGGGACCTCTTAAATAATTCAGCAATATGCTCACTTCACACTTCATTTCTAACACCACTTTATTTCACAGCCCCAGGGGACATCTCCCAAGGTCAAGCCTAAGCAGGCTCACTCTGAGCAGGCAGAAAACCCCAGGACACTCCCAGGCTTCCCGGCCTAATCCTCCGCTGTGGGCCACTGAGCATTCTCAACCGCACTCTCTCTCTCTCTTTCACTCCCTCCCCCCTTCTCTCTCTCAGACAACAAGACTTAAGTTATAATCACATCCTAAAGGCAGAGGGAGGGTGGGGAGAGGGGAGAGCGGGCAGAGAGGGAAATATGGCACAGTAAAAGAAGGAAACAGGAGAGGGGGAGAGAGAGAGAGAGAGAGAGAGAGAGAGAGAGAGAGAGAGAGAGGGAGAGAGAGACAGAGAGAGAGAGGTATTGGAAAGAAAGACAGAAGAAAGGAATAAAAACAAGTGAGCCATTTGGGACCTGCCAGATTTGCGTATCTCTCCATCTCCTTGGTAACAGAATAATAAGTGATGCATTCTCGTCAGACATCCTGCCTGCAGCGCTTCTTTGGTCTCTGCTTCAGGTCGTCAACAACACTCTCATCCCCTCCCCCACCCTCCACACTTCCAATCCCTCCCTCACGAGCTTGATCAATAGTGGAACCAGTCTAATATCTACCAAGTTATCTTACAATTAGGCCAACTCATTCCATTAACCACCTCAGGTAGACACACACACACTCACAATGGACACACACACACTACCCATCTGTGCTTCAACCGTACTCGCTGGAGCCATAAACCCTAATCAATAGAATTGATAAAGACATTCGCAAAGCCTCTCGTTAATAACTGGAGGAGGATAAACAGCCTCTTTGGTACAAACAAAGTGGGACAGGCGCTTATCAATATGTAAAAACACAAGGTCGTAAATTTCTACTATAACTGTATAAGAGTTGAGGCAGCAATGAGCGGTTCTGCTGAGCAAACTCTTTGTCTGTATAGTGTTAATCTGTCTGCAGACTACAGCCACAATAACACACATTATAGATTCATAGGCAGCAGCGGAATATGACCACAATCGCACCCTCATTCATGCCGCACTGGACATCACTATTATCTAGTCAACAATGGGCAAAACAGAGGGACGGGCAGGCGAGCAGGCAGACAGACAGACGGGCAGACAGACAGACAGACAGGTGGGCAGACAGACAGACGGGCAGACAGACAGGTGGGCAGACATATATGTGACTCAATCAACCCCTGACAACTGACTTGTGGAATTTTATTCCGACTTTTTAGTTTTCATGAGGTACTCTCATGTTTATATGGCCAAGCTGTCTTTCAGCCAATGGTGTTTCCAGACCGAGGATCACTCTCCTTTATGGCGGTTGTGTGTTTTTGTTTGATTTAGACAGAGAGCAAAAACGTTCGTGAAAAAGAGAGATGGGGAGCAAGAGAGCGTGAGAGAAGACAGAGAGAGAAGGAGAGAGAAAGACAGGGGGAGAGAGAGAGAAGGGGAGGGAGAAGGACAGACAGAGAGAAGGGAGGAGAGAGAAGGAAAGAGACAGAGAGAGAAGAGACAGAGAGGGAGGGAGCGAGAAGGAGAGAGGGGAGAGAAAGAGAGGAGAAAGAGAGAGCAGGGTAGGGCAGGGGGGCTCAGGGGGCCTGTAAATGTCTCCAGCATGAGGTAGCCAGCCTGCCGTAAGTCTGCTCTGAAGCAGGACCCACAACCATCAACACTACCGGCTCATTGTGCGTGTGTGTGTGTGTGTGTGTGTTGGTGTGTGTGTTTCGGTCCGTCTGTGTATGTGTGAGCGTGCACAAGGGACTGTCTTGTGTCAAAAAAGTGAATTTATCAATGTGGGTTTTTTCTATCTCCCCTGCTCCGTCCTGCTAAAGTGTGGAGAGGAGATAGAGAGCTGAGGCAGAGCCAGGATAAATATGAGGCTGATGGAATTCCAACGTCTGAGTCTCCGAAATCAGGATGACACTGGACAGGACAGCCCCCGGACCCCGGGTAGGGCTCCAGTCCAAACCCTGGATCCAAACCTTCACTAGCACATCCAAATCTCTCTGCTTCAACTTGTCACCGTTTCCCTAAAGGCCACATTGCAAGCCGTGGACTGGGAACCCCTCTGAGCAGCATTGCAAACCCTAGACACAGACCACCGCTGAGGCACCTTCTCACATACGCTCTGCTGCTCTTTAACAACACACTGCCCTGACAGGGATATAAACCAAACTGACTGAGACTAACACGAGGAATCGTCCTTTAACTGAATTTCAAGTATTGGAAACTCACTGTTTGGCGAGGACACCGTGCGCTATCTTTAGGGTGACTGAGAGACCGATGCAATCAGACTGCAGATTTGTGATCTAATCACGACTCTGATCAGGAGTATTCAGATGTCTCTACACTCAGACTTAGTAGCGGTAGTTGTTGAGTTGGGGTTGAGATAGATGTCTGATGCTGCCTGAAACTGCCTCTGGCTCCAGCCTCGACAACACACAGGGCCTCATGAGGCCCACTGAGGAGACCACAACCAAGAAGCTCCACGCCAGCCGACACTGTCAGCAGTCTGCCAACGGTGCATGTCACAAGCAGACACCTGCACACACCGAGGGATAGGGATGATGTCTGGACGGTTGGGCACGTCTGTAAGATGTCTGGACGGCTGGGCACGTCTGTAAGATGTCTGGACCCCTGCCTTCTGTCTTCAGGCCCTGTCTCTGACAGACAAAGGCAAGCCAGTCGGTGAAAGCCACAGTGGTGGCGTTGACACAGCTTTGTTATTCACAAGCTCACACCGCTGGGTACGAGGATGGGGGAGGGAGCGTGTGTGTGTGAGGTGTGTGTGTGTGTGGGGGGGGGGGGGGGTGACAGGGGGGGTGGGGTGTAATAGTAGAAGTGGGGTGTAGACGCTGTGCAGCAGAGGGTGGATGGGGGGTGGGAGTGTGGATAGTGGATGTGCTTATGGATTGGAGGAATGGCAGGTTGAAGGGTGAGTGTGTGTGAGTGAGTGTGTGTGTGTGTGTGTGTGTGTGTGTGTGTAAGTGTGTGTGTGAGTATGTGTAGGGTTCAGTGTGACAACCAACCTGACACCCCAGCAGGGATGAAGACACCTTACTAGAGGGAGGGAATGATCAGCTAGGCCCAGATCCACATCTCACCCTGCCAGCTGGCTAGCCATCAATACCACAATCAGGATGATCAATACATGTGCTGCCTCCACAGAGAAACCCATCTGTGATCCGGGGAGGAGAGAAGGAGGTGAGGACAGGGGGTGATGTACCAGTGGCCATGTGAGCAAACAGGCGATTAGAGCAGAGCAAACACTGAGCTGAGCTGGTGCTGTCAGGGGCACCCACTCATCCGTGTACGCCAGAGCAGAACACACACACACACACATCAGGGTCTGCAAAGAGCATTTACACAGATAGCATAATGCTACACAGCCAAAACACCAGCTCCAAGTATTCATAGAAGTCAGCTTTGAACCAAAGCTAGCTTTATCCACACTTCTCCAGGCAAGCAGTCATAGGGTAGCCTTATGCTATGGATTACCTGGTTAGGATAGTGCCTCTGACCTAGCCTAACACAATTCTAGGTTAGGCAAACGTGGTTCTAGGCTAGACTGTCAGGAACTTGGGCTAGGTGTGGAGGAATGAAATCTATGCTGCTAATCTATGCTGCTATTTCATATATTCTATGTCTCTCAGGGTTTCCCCTACCATTATATTAAGGGGGCGCCCCGCCCCCCCAACGCTACCTCCCGCCCCCCCCTGGAAGGTCAAGTTAAATAAAAAATAAATAAACATTTTTAATATAAATTATATAGCGCCCGATCCCAAAATAAGTCATTTAAGGTTACCTTTCCTATAAAACAGGTCTATAGCTTGCTCTTTTATTAAACAAACTAAATGGCCTTATGTTATTTCTTATTTACACAACGGCATGTCATTTCTGTCTCTACATGGTCGCCATCGCCCCCCCCCCCCTCCCGCTCTGTTACAATAAAAAGACAATCAATACTTCAGATATACCAAAATGCATAATGATAATGCTGAACATATATTCCAGATATAATCAATGCTTCAGATATAAATAAGTAATGATTATGATTATGCACCATGACAGTGTCTGTGAGAGTGAGATGAGGGTCCTTCTCAAGAGAATGTATCTTTTAGTGAAAAGAGGAATGCATTAAGTCAGCGTACTGGCAGGGAGAGATGCACGGGTTGATACGATTTGCTGCAGAGTATATGGAAGTCAAGGCCAGTGTATGGTACCGTACCCTCTGCTCGAAGGAGAATGTATCCTTTTGCATCTGGTCAACATCATCAGACCTTTAGGTCTGCCCTGGTTGCTTTGCCCCCCTGGATATCATCAGACCTTTGGACTGCCCACCTTGACTGCTCACAACCTCCTTCTAAAACCTAATAGGATGAGGACATCATCGCCCTGGTCTGGTGGCCAATCATCTGACAAACCCCTCCCTTCTGGGAAGGAGTACAAGACCTGTGTGCCCTGCAAAGGTCGGGCAGAATTGAACTGGGAAGAACTCTCTCTGACTTCTGTCAAGACTGTTCTCACAAAGGCCTTTGTCTTCTCTACTCTACGAAGCGAGACTGGTAACATTGACTGGTATCGCCGATCTAGTTTGAGACACCATGGTGTATTGTATTAATTGTTTGATTTGCATAATTTCTTATCTTATTAAACTACAAATAACTTGGTCTGGCATTTAACCTTGTATTCTTCTCGACCAAATTGAAACTCAACATAGGCTAACATGATTATTGACTATCCTTAACGTCTATGCTAATAGGGTCCTCTGCTGGGCGAAAACGGCCCTGTCCTAAAGCTAATGCTAACATAGTCGAACGCTAGTCTAAAACGCTTCTAATCCAGGCACTACTAGGGAGTCAGGCCTTGAATCGACTGTGTAAACGGCCATTAAGGCAGGCTATTCAGAATCCCACGATTCATTTACAACCTCATCTCATCACTCCGGGAACAATGGCCTGGCTGCCCACCCTCACTTCCTGCTGCTAGCATGCTAAACTCACCAGCGGCGTAGCGCCGACAGCTCCGCGCGGAGGTAATTAATTATTGTAAGGAAATTATTGTCACTCAGCCTGTCTCGCTCACAACAAGCGGTATGAGCATTTAGTGCTTAGTGGACGGGAACGTTCAGAATTCAGATGAGGGGATTTTCCCTGGCGGTATTGTTGTCTCTGTTATCTACCATCTCCCGGCGTGAAAGAGAGCGAGCGAGAAAGAACTACAATTTGAACAAAACACTAAGTAGTTTGTTCTCATGACCTTCCGTTCTATTATGGAAACCCAAACACGTACATTACGGATCTTCCTACTTCGCCTGACCTGCTGTGTATATGTAACAGAGGTGGTTTGGAAAGCTTGCTTGCACGATTATGAAGAAGAATACTATATTTATCTAACATCTTGTGGCACAGGCGTGTAGGGAGCTGCGGAACCCACGCATGTCAATGCGTCCATCGGAGAAATATGCTTCTGCATTTCTTCTTGGGCAGCCAGGAACAGTGGGCAACCACATCAACAGCGCCCAGGAACCAAGTCCCAGCGCTCGCCAGGGACATGGGCAAGGAGCAATCTGTTCTTAAAACTGGGCTTCTTTGCGAAGGAAACCAACGTGAGCACGTGGAGAATATGCAAACTCCACATAGAAAAGGCTCAGGAGATAACATCAGCAAGCCCCATTCAAGAATAAAACCCATGGCCTTCTTGTTACAAGGCACTATGCCACACAATGTAAGCCTGTGTAAATCCTGGAAAAATACCGGCTCTTAGCTAGCTGGGGACACCAATTTTTGAATTGTGCACAATCAATGAGCCAATCAGAACACGGAAAGAGCACGTGGAAATTCAACAAAGATCATGTGTAAATAGCTACCTAACTCTATTCTCGACTAGTGCAGGCAACTGCCAAACTGAGGGCATTGTGTCTGGGGCTAAGGCTAGACTTTAGCTCGGCAAGGCTGCACACTCTGAAAAGCCAGTCACACACAATAGTAGTTTACCACAGGCTACAGGCCAGTGTGATGCGGCCTTATGAAAGTGCTTATTATCAACCAGTGTGATAGCAGCCTGCATGTAGCCCCACAGTAGACCTTATCAAGAGAATCAGCAGAGCAGCAGCAGACTTAATTAAGACGTGTGTGCGTGTGTGTGTGTGTGTGTGTGTGTGCCTGCTTGCGTGCATGCATGCGTTAAATCCAACCCGTCACACAGACAGACAGTCCATTGTCTCTCCAGTCATTGTGTTTAATTCAGGCCCGCTTCCTGCCATCTCCTCTCCTCGGAGACAAAGAGACAACCAATCAGAAGACACCGACGGCAGATCCCTGTGACACATATCACCACCAGCTCTTTTCTACTGTATCAAAAGATACAAGTCCTCCAACACACTCACAGCCCGGCCTACTTCTCACTGAACATCTTCCTTTTTTATTCTCCTATTGTCTTTTTAATAGTTCTACACGGCAAACAAGGGAGTAAAGGCATTAAGTAGGGTTAATAATACATTTCTGGGATTGTGGCATGCTTATTAAGATCTTGTACATGGGCTAGGGTGTCAGAGGGCTATGTTCCATAGGCTTTGCAGCATGCTGTGTTTGTCATTGTGTTGTGGTATCCAGGACTCATGCTCTATCCGTGTCACTGCATCACATCTAAAAGCAATTTCAGGACATGTCACCCATAGCCTGCCCCCCCCCCCCCCTCGTCCCCCCATCCCTCTTCTATATCCCTCGCATCACTGCCCCATTCAGTCGGAAGAGAAATATCCTTCCCTCCTGCCCTCCTCATCTTCTCTCCCGGTCCTCTCCTCATCTTTCCTTTCCCCTGCCCTCCCACTCTCACGGTTGCGTTCATGTTCGTTTTTTCTTCTTCTGACATCATGGTGTGTAGATCGAAGGAGGCTCACAGACTCAGGCCCCCTGGCCTCCACAGTCCTCCCAGTCCAGCCCCACAACCCCCTGGGTCTGACGCCTCACCTTCTCACGGGAGCAGGGGAGGGGAGTAGAGACAGGGGAGCTCCCAGTCTCCAGATCCTGGAGGGGGTCCAGCTGTTGGGACTGTGGCAATGGGGACTGCTCTGGACCAACCACAGGGCTGAGCCACTCCCTACAGTGGAGCCTGGAATAGACTACCGCCAAGGAAAGCCTGCTATTATATCAGGACTTGAAAAAGCTGCTCTGCTCAGCAGCTTGTCTAAGAGATAGGCCTCCAGTTCTCTCTCCCACTCTCTCTTTCGGTCTCTCTCTATCTTCTCATTCTCTTTCTATCCTCTCTCTATTTCTTCCTAGACCTAAATGGCAATCAGAGCGGCTCCAGCTCCCCCCAAACGCAGCCCCCCCCCCCCCCCCCCCCACACACACACACACACACAGCCAGTGTACGGTAGAAGTGTCTAACTATTGAGGAATGTTGATGTCTTTACAGAATCAGCAGGTATGAACGTCAGCCTGTCTCTTCTCATCCCCCTGTCTCTTCATCAATCTGGTGTCCCTCTATCCCTCTTTCCATTTCTCTCTCTCTCCCCTTCTCTCCCTCCCTCTCTCTCTCTCCCCCTCTCCTCCCCTCTGATCATCAGCTCTTCTCAAACAGAGAGACACAGAAAGGCAGACTGACGAGCAGACAGGCAGAGACAGACAGGCAGAGAGAGGTGAAAGAGTCCAGTGTGTGTGTGTGTGTGTGTGTGTGTGTGCGTGAAGCAGAATGTTTGTTGTGAGTGCTGGAGTATCACGCAGGTCACACACACAAACACAGAGCTGCTCTTTGTGCGTCTCCTTATTCAATAAGTCTTTCCTAATAAACCCATGTGATGAGGGCCAAATCAACCAGGAAATTTCAGGAGGAGATACCCCTCCATTTCCCAATTTACCCAACAGACGCTTCATTGAAGGTGCAGGGGAGGTCCAGTCTTAATCAGTCCACTGGAAAGTTTCACACACAGGCACACATATATGCAAACACACACACATTTTAGGGAACGATATACCAACACAAAAGCAGGATGCTAGCTGATCATTCCAGTTGTTAAAGACCTAAGAAATGTCAGTGATACTTATTAGGCTGACGGCAGTAGGCCATCTGCAAATATGTGTCTGTGTGTGTGAGAGAGAGAGAGGCTCTTCTACAGAGAATCTCCATTAAACTTCAATCACGCTTCACTCATTTGTCAAAATATGACGTCTTAGCTTGTGACCTTCATTTATGTTTCTGAAAGTGAAACCCTGGCAGACTTGAATGACAAGACAGAAAAGAGAGAGTTCGAGTGGAAGAGGTAGAAATATACCGTTTAAGACGGTCAGCATTACTGGTAATGGCATAACTACTGCTCTCCCTCCTTCCTTCCAGAGACGCCAGAGGGTTGTAGGTCCATCAGATTGACAGGCCGTGAGATGGTACGTCTACCAAGCTGTGTGTGCTCACATTTTGGACTGTGTGTGTGTGTGTGGTGTGGTACACTGAAACCTGCTCTAACCGAAAATGACATCATTTTCTAGAGGAAGCCTTGGTAAATGGTTGTGCTCATGAGGGAGTACATATCTACTAACACACACATAACCCCCCCCCCCCAACACACACACACACATTAACCCAACGCACACACACACATAACCCCCCCCCACACACACACATTACCCCCAAGCACACACACACACACATAACCCCCAAGCACACACACACACACATAACCCCCCCAACACACACACACAGGTGCTTAAGAGCTGCCCCTAAACACCTCACCTTTACGACTGTGGCAGCAGCGACCTTACATGAAGTTACGAGGCCTGCCATCCCATAATGACAGGAAGCACTCAGGGGTGGTGGTGGTGGTGGGGGGGGGGGGGGGTGGCAGACTGGGAAGGCTGCCCAACCAGGTCTAATACCAACGCCCACACACACGCACACAGGTAGACAGATCAGAAAGGTAAACTGATTATCATTGACGTTGAGAGAGAGGTCGAGGTAAGTAGCAGCCAAAGACAACAGCAGCAGCCAGCGGTATCATGTCTGAGGGCACTCCTCTTGGCAGGGGAGAAACCAACTCTTATTTTAAGGCAGGCTTTTTTCATCACGGTGCTCAACACTTCATGTTGCAATTACATGGACTGTTGTGGTAGCGCACACACAAACACAACACTTTTCTATAACGAAACGGCTGTGTCACACAAGGGTTTTCGTTGCAGGCGGAAGACAGAGAGTGGTATTTGTTCCTTCTGTAGGGGAAACATCTATATCAGCAGAGCTGTGTGTGTGTGTGTGTGTGGCTACATCTGGAGAGATGGCTCAGTTGTGGATGGAGAAATATACATCTGGAAGCTATTCCTAACCACACACACACACAAAGTTTAACTGCCTACTGTTTTAACTGTATTTTCTCCCTTCCTCACCTCCAGGTGCCCTTGCCCGCCTTTACACCCCCCCCCCTCTCTTCTACTGTCACACTGGAGAACAGCTCACTCAGAGTAGAGTATAAAAGAGTCAAGTACAATACAGTAGAGTAGAATAGAATAGAGTACTTTAGGGTAAAATATAGTGGAGCATAGTAAAGAACAGCCGAGCAGAGGTGAGTTGAAGGCCAGCTGCCCACTGAGCCATCGAAAGTGGCTTCATGTATAATATAGGCTCATATACACACTCACACACACTGCACACACACACACCCACACACACACACTATACACAATCAGTAAGCAGTTCATGGAGAACAAAAGCCCGTCTCCCCAGACACAACATCACTCAGCCGTGTTCTGTAACGGCAGGATTTATGGCAAACAGATTTGCCCATGATCAGACCTGCCGAGGGCCGGCCTGCTCATAAATCTAGCCCCTGGCTCGCCGCGAGGCCTGTCCGGCCCCTCCTGATTTATACAGCTGAATTAGCCCTGATGGC
Source organism: Osmerus mordax (assembly GCF_038355195.1). Lineage (NCBI taxonomy): Eukaryota > Metazoa > Chordata > Actinopteri > Osmeriformes > Osmeridae > Osmerus > Osmerus mordax. The sequence continues at coordinate 16,257,128 of NC_090056.1, forward strand.
TATTAGAGGGCTGATGCCAGTCTGGATGCAAAGGAGAGGAGAACAGAATGGAAGGGATAGGAGAGGAACAACACGATGATAAAAGTACATAAAAAAACACCTACACACATAACCAACCCATTTCCACATTGAAGGCAGTAGTCTGACATGAGAACAAGTTCTACACTACATTACACAAATACAGAGCAGAAATTCTCCGTCCCTCTCTCATCTTTCTCTCTCTATCTCTCACACACACACAGGCCTGAGTCATAGACTGTGACCCCATGGGCCTAGTGTTATAATAATACAGAGGGTGGACACCCTATACACACACACATACACATACAGGCTTTGCAGGAAGTGATGCAATCAGCAGATCATTCAGATGACTCTCCATTTCTGACATGTCAATACTCCAGTTACGGAGAGCTGATTGGGTAACAGCTGTCTGGCTAACTGTGGACGTGGCGGAATTCTTTCCAATAATAATTAATTGAATTACCCAGAATTCCCTAAACAAAGACGCAGCTGGCTGTTACCTCAACAACAGCACAGGTGCTGAATCCAATCAATCGTACGCAATCACCGTTAGTTCATAATCATCATAAGATTAAGGCTCGCCTTGTCTTCATTTCAGTCGTCTTACAGTCATGTCTGAATCCGTCTGAACACACCAGATCAACAACTTGAGTACACTGAGTTGCACTTCATGATGGCCCTTATCCATTCCTCCGTGATCACAGATCGTCATTGTGATTGGCTGGTGGTTGCTCTCCCCTCACAATGTCATTGCGCCCTGGTAAGGGCGATTGGTGGGCAGGGGGAGGACAGGGACAGGAAGCAGTGGGAGCTCCTGGGTGATTTCCGGCCTGGTCTGGCAGGCGGCGCGAGCCCCTCTGTTCTCACGCCAAAAAAAACAGGCCTCAGGGAGAGAGGAGATACGCTGTAGTTAGCCTGCCTCCTCCAGCGCTGTGCAGGCCTGCCACTGGAGCAGGTAGCGCTACAACACACACATGTACACAAAAACACCAGCTATCGGCCTTAGCATCGCACCACAGTTAAGTACCACAACCAGCTAGCAGCTAGCTAGCCAAGCTCTGAGAGCTAGATAACAAAACAGTAACAAATAAAGATAGGGTTGTTGTAGAGAAGGACATTTACATTTAGCAGACGCTCTTATCCACAGCGACTTACAGTAAGTACAGGGACATTCCCCCCGAGGCAAGTAGGGTGAAGTGCCTTGCCCCAGGACACAACAACATTTCGCACGGCCAGGAATCGAACCGGCAACCATCTGATTAACAACCTGATTCCCTAACCGCTCAGCCATGTGACCCCCATGGACATGATGCAACCCGACAACTAAAACACAGGCTTGTGCTTGTCAGAGCTGCTTTGATGCAACCTCGTTTTAACTGTAGGCTGAGGTGTTTTATTTTGTGTGAGAGAAAATTACCAGCGGGGATACAACATTATGGAAATGGAGTAACTAAGGAGTTTGGATTGCAAAGCCCCGGCTGGCACAGTCTGCTTAAGCGGCAGCGTCCATGTATTGATATGAATCCAGTTCCATCTGCTTACGCAACGAGAAGATGATGCAGTCGATAACCCACGTCCCCCTCGGATCGTGTTGGTTAAATAATGCAAATTAAGTTTTAAACTTGTGCTTTCAATCCACAATGATCTGCATGTTAGGACAGGAATATGGAGGAGTGGATGGTCACAGCAGTTTAATGGTCACTCAGGCTCGGGGAGAACGAGAGGGGAAAGAGAAACAGGGGGAGACGGAGAGGCAGACAAAGGGGGAAAACCAGAGATTAGCATAAACATCTTTATGCTACATTATCTTGGCTGATAATGGCGGTATTAAGATAGCGGGTGTCTCAGCCGGCAGTGGGAGCTGCGACTCTGATGTGGGTATGTGGGCTCGGCCCCCGCGACCAGGATGGAGACAGGGGCGGGGACATGTATCAACATGGGCTCGTAAATAAAGGGTATCGAAAACACAACAACAGAGAGGGAGAGATGAAGAGGGAGCGAGAGAGAGAGGGACAGAGAAGGAGAAATCGAGGGAGAGAGGAGAAGGAGAGACGACACTCCCAGGACCAGCTAGCAGCTAGGAGGCATTCTTCAGAGGCACTGCCTCCACTACGCATGCCAGCCATGTTTTTTTAGACAGACCACATGTTTAACAGGCTTGTCAGCATGAACCTCTATAGGCTTAAAAGTGCAATAGTTATTAGTCACTATTGGGATATTTACACTAGTCCAGTTTACCTGGTAAAAATGGATAATACCTCTATTTGTCTCTGTCTTTATTTCTTTCCCTCCCTACTACCCTCTTTTTTCTTTCTCTTTCTCTCTCCATACAGTAGATTGCTGGCTGGGAGCTGCAGTATTAACTCATTTCTGATCCAGTGAATTATAATGACCCTGTCTCCAGAAGCCCACTACGTCTGCTCTGCTTGCCGGCCGGCCCACTATCTAATTGAATATCTGGAATATGAGATATGCCTTGACGACCGCAGCCCCAGTCTGCAGAGAGGAAGCCGGCCCAGTCGACACATCACTGGTCCACCCTGCCCGGAGACCAGGCCTGCTCCAACACAGGCATTCACACAGAAAAAAAAACAATTACGGCAACATTTAGGCGTCTATTATTTTCTTTTTTTGTTCCCTTGCTTTCCACTCCACCCTCTGTCTCCTTTTTCCTCCCTCTCTCTCCCTTACTCTCTTACTCTCCCTCTACCGCTCTCTCCCCCTCTCTCTCTCTCTCTCTCTCTCTCTCTCTCTCTCTCTCTCTCCCTCTCTATCTCTCTCTCCCTCTCTCTCTCTCTCTCTCTCTCTCCCTCTCTATCTCTCTCTCCCTCTCTCTCTCTCTCTCTCTCTCTCTATCTCTCTCTCTCTCTCTCTCTCAGTATGATGTAAGTCACAACCAACAGACCGAATGAGTCTATGCTACTTCATATATGACACCACAAACACACTCTGCTATACCCCTGCCACTATAATGGTCAACACTCAGGGTGCTGTATGGACAATGTGTGTGTGTGCATCTATGTTTGGAGCTGCACAGAGCAGCACAGAGGGGTTGGTAGGTTTATCAAGACACCAACCATGGGCTACTCTGTTATTGTTACCATGGTAAACAGAGGGTCGAGACAGAGTTATGGTGTGTCGTAAGTTTAAGAAAACATAGCAGTGTGTGTGTGTGTGTGTTGTCAGACCTATGTATTCTAGCTTGTTGATGGTAGACTCAGGAAAAATGTCCCTAAGGGGCCTTTGTAAAGTTTACATTAAAAGCACTAAGCTGTGTGGTGATGTATTCACAGTGGTGACAGCAAACAGCACACATGCCACCTGATCACAGTAAGGCTGGAACAGTTAAATTGGTTGGGTGGGCGAAAAGTACTGTCTGCATTCGCATGTCTGCGGAGCTGTGTAATGCTACATTCTCATTGCTAGGTAACTAACAGAACACAGGGGAATCTCCTTAAGCAGTCATGTTCTCACTCATTCACTTCCTCCAGCTTGCCTTCCTCCCTCACTCACACACTCGCTCACTCAGTCATTTCGTCATGTCACTACAGGGTTTCCCGCAGCACTTTTCAGTTAAGGCGGCCGCCTTAGCAACACACGCCTCCCGCCTTAACTACGTAGTCAAAAAAAATCTAATAAAAATACCGGTCTGACAGCAAACCCCACCCTACCACCTTAACTAACACATTTTCTGCGGGAAACATGCGGGAAATGTTTGAAGATGTCTAGGTTCTGGTCTGATGTTCCCTGCGCTACATAGCTTCATACAGCTCAATGTTGCCTGTTAGTTACGAAAGCACAAAATTCAATTCATTATCAGCTTTAAATGCGTTACTGAGGAGGGCAGTAAGTTGCTGTTTCTGTGTTTTTTCAAAGGGCTGTTTCTTTGCCAGATAGGGGCTTGGGCCAGAGATTCATATGGCTATTTATTTATCAGAATGGTTTTAACCTTTGCTTTAGAACTCCATTAATCTCGCGAGCAGAAACGTCTGGAAATAGCCGCCAGGCCTTCCTGAGAAAACAACACATGCCATATTCTTTTCTTTGAGAATATGAGAACTACAGGAGAAAAGTCCTAAAATAACCATAAATGCCTTCTGCAGTTTAATGATGCCGTGCTGACATGGTCTTTACACACCTCCTCATTGACGTCGAGTTGGAACCGTGTTTCCAGAGAACCAGTGAGTGCTGATCAGCCAGCCCTCCCACTGCACCAGCTCTGTGTGACTCATCACTGCTTCTCCCCGGTTCTACATGACTGGGTCACAGCCTGGGGAGAAACCCAGCTGGGCTGAACCCAGATAAGAGGAACCTGGGAGGAACCCATAAAACCCCCAGGAGAACCACCCAGGAGGAACTCAGCTAAAGATAGAGCCTCTGGCCTCTACCTCCAACTGGGGTCATGGCCTAAACAACAACTCCTAAACCGAACAAATAATCGTCATCGATTTTTCAGTAGCGTTCCTAATAAAAGAACCCTATGGCGTTCCATCACATTGCTAGCAAACTCAGGCAGAACAGAAACACAGCCCTCCGATCCCCCATTGCCAAGCAACACCGGGAAAAGAAATGTTTAATCACAGTGAATTATAAAGGCCATGTAAATGGCTGGGTGAGAAAAGCCTTTTTGTAGTATGACACCAGAGTCACTGTGAATCTCACCCTGTCAGCCTCCATGCTCTACACGTCTTCTGACTAGATAACAACATTTAGCAGTCATCAGGGGTAGCAGTTTAACAGAGCAGTGTTGGACTGGAATAGGCTGCTGCTGCATTCACACAGATAGGCTAGTACCTTTGCCTGTATTCTACTGTGGTTTCATGAGGTCAAGTGAAAACCAACAGTTGGTGTGGAGTCATCAACGTCAAGTCCGGTTCAAACCGGCTCAAGACAAAGAGATAGGAACCAATCTGGGCCCACCCAGACCAGCACCAGCACAACCCGGTTTCATGGGAGGTCAAATGTTTCTCTTACCTTCTTCAAATGTCCGCTCCTGGTACCCACAAACACCACAGTGTGGTCTCCGTACGTGTAGGCCGCCACGGCCCCCATGCCGTCGATGCGGTCGTCGTACAGGGGGGTCCCCTCGATGACCCGCAGCCCCCCCAGAGGCTGGTTCAACACCAGGCCACAGAAGTCGTCTCCAATCTGCTGGGGCTGGAGACAGAGGGAGGACACGGAGATCAGATTAGATCAGAGGCTTGACAGCCCCCACTCAAGAGACACAGTGAGACGAGGAGAGAGATCAGGGACCAGACAACAGGACACTGTGTCCAGCCGGTGGAACCTGAAACAAACTTCTCTGCCGGCCAGTCTGTCAGAAGGAGCCGGTGAGGTATGGGATGGGGGGCGGACCTTGTTGTTGAGAGTTTATGAAGGATGAATATATCACTGGGGCCTGGTCTGCAGCCAGGTAGCCTGGCAGCCAGCACCCCAGCAGGCAGCCTGTCATTACCTGATCCAGGAGCGCTAGCAGCCTGCTGCCTTAGCCTATCAGGGAGTGAGGCAGGAGCAGGGCTAATGACAGCCGTGAGGCAGCCTATAATCACAGAGAGGTCTGTTCCCCCTACACCAGCCCTGCTGATGATGCTGATAATAATAACAGCTAACTCCTCCTTCAACAGAGTCCTATATATACACACACACACACACAAACACACACATACACACACACATACACACACGTACACACACGTACACACACACACACACACTCCCCTCCCTTGACTGGATGCTAATGGCTCTCAATCATAACAATAACAACACCCTAGGCCCCCGCTTAACAACATCCTACCAAGCTAGGCTATATCCAGGTCATCTGCTAACGCTGGCTAGACCTTCCCCCTCCCCATCTGCCCCCTGCCCTCTCTGTGATGGGGGGGTGGGAAGCGGGGGGTGTTGCTATGGTTATTCGCAGTCGTCGAGGCACAGGGAACACCTATTTGATGCCTCGAAATCTGGCGTTATATCGATGCTATTTCAGTCCAGAAAAGAACTAGAAGGAGGATGGCCATGGTTGAGGCAACCACCACAAGAGGAAAACCAACAACAGTCTATCTTGTTATTGGGAAGATTTGGTATCTAGTCCCTGTGAATGTATTCAGCTGTGGCCTGGAAATACAGACAGCACAGAGTAAGGCTAGAAGAAGCAGTCTCATTAAACAGCTGAGATTTAGTTCCCAGAGAGAGCATTGTAGCGAACACTGTACAAGCATCTTATGAATACCCAGTAGTTTAAACACTGTACTACTTCTAATGTTTGTAGCCTGGGGTGGAGGGGCAGACTAATAAAAGATACATGATCATCCATCTCATGCTACAGTAATCACTACAATCACTTCCTGACACTCTCTGGTAGATGAGGAAACCATGCATAGTGTTTTAGCAATCATTTATGTTTTAAGTTGCTGTAAATCCCTTGACTAATGTATGTCAAAATCAGTTTTGTGTCCCTGTCTGGTGGGCTGTTAAGACCAGCCAGACAACCAGGCAGCCAGCCAGACAACCAGCCAGACAACCAGGCAGTCAGCCAGACAACCAGCCAGACAACCAAGCAGTCAGCCAGACAACCAGACAACCAGGCAGGCAGCCAGGGGTGATGCTACTGACCGTGTGGATGCAGGGCAGCTCCTTGTTGAGCAGCCAGGGCAGGGACAGTTTGCCGTCTCCTTTGTAGCAGGACTTGATCCTCTCCCTCATGGCCAGGTTGATCTGGTGCAGCGTGAACAGACAGAGGACCGTCTCCCTGGGAGGGTTGGCCCGGTTCTTCTGACCCTGGGAGAACACCACGAACAGGACGTCCTCTTCCTCCGACAGGCCCAGGGCTTGGGCCAGGTGCCGGCCCGGTTTCTGCTTGTAGGCCGACTGGACCAGCCGGTACTCCACCCCGTCCTTAGTGCAGCCCAGAGGGAACTCCACGTAGGAGTAGAACTCTGTGTCGTTGGAGCACATGCGGACAATCTTGGAGGTGAAGAACTTCTCTCCGCTGGTGTCGGTCTGGGTGAGCTGCGTGTCCAGCTGCAGAGTGAGGAAGTACACGTAGGTCCTGCTGGAGAAGCCGTACACGTAGTAGATGTCGAAGGCCGGGTAGAGGGACAGCGTGTCCGACGGGATCTTGATCTGAGAGGAGACGAACTCGTCCTGGTAGACCAGGCTGAACATGGACACGCTCTCCTCGTCAAGGACCAGCTTGCGGCTCGACAGCGTGGGGAAGTACTCGGACTTGCCGTCGATGGCCGCCCCGATGAAGAGGCGGCTCCCTTCCTTCCTCTTCTTCTTCTTGTCTCCCCCGCCGCGCTCGTCCTCTTCCCCCACCACCACGCCGGCCATGCCGTCGGCCTCGCGCGCCCCGGACAGGTAGTGCTCCTTGCGGTGGTGCGGCTCGCCCAGCTTGAACAGGTCTTCCAGACGCAGGAACTGGCACACGCCCTGCCAGATAGAGCCGCACGCCACCAGCCGGTTCCCTGCGTAGTCAACCAGCAGCAGCTTGTTGACGTTGTTGGACGGGTCCAGGCGGTGGGTGCAGGCGCGGACGCTGGGCGGGGGGTAGCAGTGGGCGTTGTCTTCCACCGGTCCGGTGGTGTGGGAGCGCAGCTCCGTCAGATTTGCCGAAAGCTTGAAAACGTGGTTGATCGCGCCCACGAACACCTCGCCGGTCCTCCGGTGCACGGTCAGGTGGGTCAGGCTGGTGTCCGACACCCGATAGGTGTTCATCTCAGGCGGGGGCGGGGCCGGCGCCGGGACGGTGGGAAACGCGTGATTGGTTGAGGAGGAGAGGAACAGGAAGGACGTCAGCAGGAGCCATGTGGGGGTCATGGTGGAGAATGTTTGGTGTGGGGGGTGGAGGGGGAGGGGTCAGAGCTCGTCACGAGAGCTTATTGCAGTCCTGTTTCAGTCTCAGTTTCCGTGGTTCATGTCTGAAATTAGTTTTTTTTAAAGGGGAGGGGGGAAAAGAGAACATTTTATTTGTGTTGGATTATGCAGTCGTAAAGCACTGTCAACACTTTAAGGTTTAATAGCGTTATGCACTATGCAGAATTCTTTTACAAAAATCACATTATGTGCCATGCCCCCAACCTCCCACCCTCCCTTTCCAGATAATCTAGAGTCTCTTTACTACACCCCCCCCACACACACACACACACACACACACACACCCACACACACACACACACACACCCCCACACACACAGCCAGCAGGGTTACAGGGCTGAGACCAATACCACAGACAGGCAAGGCCTCAGATCAAGCTGCTGTCAGAGAGCAATAATTTATCTCCTGTCATCTCCACAATACAAACATACACATTGATGTTCAGACATTATGAGAGGAGGCTGTATCTGAATGAGACCAGTTGACTGCTGATTTATCTGCTTATCACCATCACACCCTCGTTTATCCACAGGATATGGGTTCAATAGGTCAACCCCATACTCCTCCCCCCCTTCATCTTCCTCTCTCCCCCACTCCTCTGACCAGAGCGGGGTGTATGAAAGACACTGTTGTGGCAGGGTTATGGCCCTGCGGGGGCAGGGTTAGGGTAGGGCAGTGTGTCAGCCTGTGTGTGTGTGTGTGTGTGTGTGTGTGTGTGTGTGTGTGTGTGTGTGTGTGTGTGTGTGTGTGTGTGCTGAGAGGAAGAAGAACAGTCCCTTGTTGTGGTTATCTGATAGTGCTGAGTATCTGCTGCTCAGAGTGACACCAGGAGTTCTACCTATCTATCTAGACTGGTGACTATGTCCTTCTAGCAGACAACTCACCCCTCACTGTGAGTCAAGATGGCCCAGTCAGAGTGAGAACACACACACACAACACAGCCCCTCCCATCGTTTTAGAATCGCTTAGTTTTCACTTAGTGTTCATTCCTTCCTCATCCAGGTGAGTCTGGCTGAGATTGACTTCTCTCTCTCTCTTTTTGAAGGGAGCCCAGAGTATCAGACAGGCTCCAATCGAAGTGTTTCATAACTCGTTCTGCCGTTTTTCAGTACGTGACAGATGTCTCTCTCCTGTGACAGCACAATAGGGAGAATAAAATGGCAGTGCAGCGCTTCTCCAGTAAATGGATGACCTCTGATCCCACTCCTCTGTGGCACACAGACAGAGAGGCAGAGAGGGCCAGACGAACACAGACAGGCTGACTGACAGAATCTGAGACAGACAGAAAGACAGAACCAGAGGTTCTGACAGGCAGACGGAGAGTCTCGTAGAAGGAGAAACAGAGAATGGGAGAGAGAGAGAGAGAGAGAGAGAGAGAGAGAGAGAGAGAGAGAGAGAGAGGAGGGAGAGAGACAGAGTACCCTTCCTCGCACGGCCCTGGTCGTACAATGTAGCATTGTACTGCGTTTCCTTCTTTCTACGGGGGTGGGGTGAAGGTGGGAGGCGTAGTAGAAAGGGGAGTCCACACTCCTTTCCTAGGCAGACCACTTCAGGCTATTTAGACCAGCAAAAAGCCGAGAGGGTCACAGAAAGGCTCAGAACAACACAGGAATAGCCAGGAGCAGAACTCAGATGGTGGTGAAACCTTCTACCGGGCACACCCTCTGGAGCAGGCCTAGGAGAAGCTCGATATGGTGCTACAGCTCACAGCACGAATGAGTACACACACTCAGGACCCACGCACACAACCAGCATACACACACGACCAAGACACACACACACACACCCGACCAATACGCACTCACAGCCGACGCATGCTTGATGCACACACACACACACACTCAACTAACAACTGTAAATGGCATGTGAAACCTCAGCAGGGAAATCAGAGCACCCTGCCAGGAGGACGGCCCCAATAATTACAGCTTTTACAGGCTCAAGTTCTTTTAATAATTTTTACTGTAGAGAGGGTGTGTGTATGTGTGTGTAAGGATGTGTGTGGGAGCGTGTTCGTGTGTGTGGGGATATGCATGTGGGAGCATGTTCGGGTTTTGCATATGTGTGTGTGTGTGTGTGTGTCTGCTGGAGCAGTAGCTATGAGACAGAATGCAGCTCATTTGACAGTGATTATGTTCAGTTGAAGACAGTCTTGTTTGGAAGGTAGCCTGTGGGGATGGGATGCCATATGAACCGTGTAATAGACCAGCTATTATCTCCCAGACATTAACTACAAATCAGCCTGGGTCATGACATCTAAATGACACCATGTAAACAACAATATTACTGTGGTCACATTCTAATATTGGCCTAGTACATCAAACCAATGAACAAGCACATTCAGATTCTGCCTCATGTAGCTAGCGTGTTGCTACTCACCCAACATTGTGACTCTGGTTCATCAAGGTTGTAAAGTATTGGGGTGAGGGGTGGGGGGTGAGGTGTGGAGGGTATGCTCAAATTCTGAAGTAAGAGGAGAGAAGTAATCAGGCCAATCACTCTTTCACCTGCTCAAGGACTCTGGAAACACCCGCTCTTCTCTCTGACTCTTTTCCCTCTCCACCACTCCAGTAAAACGCATCAACAGTCCTCGGTTACTAGTGAGAATATATGGGTGTAGAAGGCAAGGCAGTACAGAAGGCAAATACATGGCAGTATAAAGAGCAGCGTCAAAGAAAAACAGCAGAATGCTCCTTTATTCCCACATAAAATAAAAACCTCCTCAACTTAATTACCATGCAATTACTTATCTACTCTCAAACTGCAGCAATCACAGCACTTTTGCACAGATAAGACTGGGCTGATGTGAGGTGTGAATGTTTCCTTAACATGCACGTAGCATGAAGAGAATGTTTTCAGTCTGTCACGCCTGCTCCTTGGCCCAATATCACAGGTATGGTTTTGAAATATCCGGCCTATCATTTCGGGTTAGTTTAAAAGACTCCACCCCGGAGATAGCCTGGTATTTGCTGCTCTTTACCAAGGTGTATATTACTGTCCACCCTGAATCAGGCCTGCAGATTTGGGGCAGCTCTGAATTGAGAGGGAGTTTAAGTCAGGAAACTGCCTTCCTCCTCTCCTGCTTGAGGTAAGCTTATATCTAAGCCAGTATGACAGGACAGGTGGAAACCTGTGCTCCTCTTCATAGCTGACACACATTTGTTCGGGCCAGGTGAGATAAGGGATCTTTCTGAAGGAAGGGTGTGTTTCTTTGAGGAGTATTCAATCCTGGCTGACCACATTGGTGTAACTATCCACACATTTCCCTGCACTGACAAGGGAACTGAGAGTCACCTGATTGTTTCCTCAGTCTGTTATTGTGATGGTGTTCAACTTCCTGTGGGAGGCCAGGGTCAGCTGATGCCCTGGAACATACAGGAACTACCACAGCAAGATACCCTGACCCTGTGTTACCCCACCACTGCCCTCTGTCAATACACACTAGTTACCTTGTTACCACATGTCAATATTCACACTATTAGCCCTAGTCAATAATATCAACCCCGACTCACCCACATAGGGGAAACCAGACCAGGATATGGTTTTTGTTGTCAGTTGTTTAGTGATGTTTGGAGTATGGAACACCATTAACAGATAAGATTAGCCTGTTTTATGGTGGAAAGAAGAAGTCCAGTTTGTGTTGCGATGTAACGATGACTGGTGGAAAGACATGGCTTCATCAGTATCAAAACCAAAATATAAAAATCATAAAAAAGGACAAATCAGAGGCATGGTGTGAATGTGATCAATTAAAGAAGGGACAGTGAAAAGAGAGAGAGGGAGGTAGGGAAATAGAATAGAGAGAAAGAGAAGAAATGAACAGGCTTCTGGAAGAAAAGACATAACCAGCAGATCTAATTAGAGATAGCAGCTAGGTCTGTTACCTCAGACCAGACTAAACGACAGCGGAGAGGATGACATAAACCTGAGGAACTGCTTTAAGACAGGAGCCATTGCTCACTGATGATTACCCGTGTCTGTGACTCTAGTCCAGAGATCTGTGTTGAGTGACTCTGTCGGACCAAAGAGGGTACTTAGTCTAGACCTCGTCACAGGCTGATGATGTCATGATGAGACCACAGTGCCTGGCTATGAATGTTTGATTAGTGCTCCCTCACAAACCCCAGGATAGCAGTCTCTCAGACATGCCTAGATCCAGAATTGCATAGTATTTATGCCCACAGTGTCCCTGCCTGCCTGTGCCTGATAGAGCAAAGCCTGTTCTGAAGGTTCGAGGATGTAGGACTGTTTTAGTCATTACAGCAGGGTAGTTACAATGGTCACCTCAAATTTAAATGAACTAAAACAAAGACAGTCAGGATGAGCAGCGTTGGGTCACTCTGTATAGCTCTATTGGCATTTTGAAAGGCTTGTTGATTGTGGGAAAAGTGCTATATTCTCAACAACTACTTTGACTACACAACATGACAAACCGTGGATGCAGCCTGAGTAGTGACGCCGCTCTCAGACCCATTCATCACTAACGGACAGTGGAAAAGGGCAAGTCTGTCTCTGCATTCTTAATCTATGATCACAGCGATCTGGATTAGTCGGCTGTAATGCTGCTGGCTGCGGCCGATAAAAAGACACCCATCCAGCCATACAAGACAGACAGCAGCTAGACACGACAGGCGACGACTGTTTGTGCAAATGTTATTGTGGGGCGGCCCGTGTGTTGACCCGCTGATAATTACAACTTTCTACTACCCTGTGATTTAAACATCCTTGTCGTCAACAAAGACCAACATCTTTACTGTTGAGGGGACACACAATCACAGCATGATACGCTATCTCTCTAACACAAACCCATCAACGTTCCATAGGGACTACATTACAGATTTCCAATGCCCAGGTCGGGCTACGTGATCAGAAAATTACATTATGAAGAAATCTATGGTTTTGGTCATTGAAAGGGATATGCCGGTCAATAAATGTGGCCATTCAAGAAAGATAGGCAACATTTTTGTCAAATAAAACCTTTTCTAATTTTTCTAAAAACATCTGCGCTGTAAACAGATGTGTGAGATTTCCAAGCAAGGTTGTGGATTGTGGAAACGGAGGCGCGGATTCGAATACACCCTGATCGCGTACCAAAGCCTCGTCAAATTCTGGCGTCCTGCTTGACGGGCATTTGTTGTAGCATATCCACGTAATAAACATGCCTGTTACATTAGTAAGCAAATATCTACCATGCTAAACGTTGTTTATCAACCTGTCGGAAAGAAATCAGCTCTCTAGGAAAAAACGTTCTCCGCCTTGAATGTAGCCTACACATGGAGGGCAATTAACGTGTCGTTTGCGAAATAACAAAACACATTAAATGGACGAAAGAAGCCACAATCATTCCACGATGGTATATCCACAAAACAAGAATTTTGCTACCGAATGTGTTTATTCTTTCGAAAAAATATGTTTTTAACGCCCCCTTTGTTCTGAATGGAGCGGCAGCTACCCTTCCATCACATACACACGGGGTAGGCTGCCTAAGCGCACCCGTCCACCGAAACATTTTACGCACCCTTCCATCACAATATAAAATGGACTATGCGACAAGACTCACAATTGAAACAATACATTCCCAACTGTTTGCATATTGGGTATTCAGACAGCTACGACTATGTGTTGTTGCTGGCTAGAGTCGCAGAAGAACGGCAGCATGTCCCACCATATCAGACGCTGCAGCCCCCCACAGCATCGTGAGGGTCGTAGCTAGCTACCGAGCCCGGGATCGTGAACGGACTGAACCTACCTGTGTTTAAAGTGCAACAGTTATCCTCTTCTACGTTATCGCCAGGTCTTGTGATACACATGTAAATCTTTGACAATAGACTATGTGTGAAATTCTCCTAAATAAACTAACAGGCAAGGCATTCACGGCTTCAGTTGCATGGCAGTCTTTCTCTCCAGCTAGCTACCCATTGGGAACGGTGCTCTTGCTTTCTTCTGGAGCTGGGGGGGCTTGAGTAACTATCGCTTTATGGAATGTACCACTCTGAAACGGGGGTTCCCACTCACAACCGGCCGCTGCTACACGGAATATGTCAATTAAATATACATATATTACCTTTTAATTCGATACGGCGAGTGTCCAGATATACAATGATGTTTACACTAAATTTGTGAGTCTATTTAAGAGGCTAATATGCAGGGCAGCATTTAGGCATGTGCTCCAAACTTCCCTGAAATGATCATTGGAACCGCCTCGCCCTTAATCGAGAATATTTCTACCAAACCCAGATGTTGGAGAAAACGCCGTACGTATTTCAAGGCGGACGGACATGTCCTCAGTCAAACAGAAATTAGTTAATTGTTTTTATAACATAAAATAGGATTCGGAGAAATATGACTTTCAATAAACGCATGAGTCAGAACCGTTGTAAAGTTTAATAAAATGTCTTTGCATTTCGGAAAGAAAAAAAATCAGAGGAAATCCTATAATAGGTTTTCTTAACGTCTAAGAGAGATGTTTATTTCAAAATGTAAAAGAAAAGGCAGGACACCTGTTACTGTACTGCTGTGACCCGGATTTACATCTGCCCTCATCTTAATAGCTGTGGTCACAATGTAGTCCATCCCTCTTCTCTGTCTGCCCCCTCCCTTCTCCTCAAACCCTCCGCCTCTGTAATTGTACATGTGTCTAATTAAAGCCAGTTGGGGGGGGGGGGGGGCAACCCTCTCCTCCTGTGTTCCTGGCCACAAGCTGCCCACAGTAAAGACGCAGAGGCAGATAGTTGGACGTGAGAGGAGGGTGGAGAGAGGGAAATGGATGGAAGAGCAGGGAAAAGCAATGGAGGACTGGAAGACGTGGACTGAGGAAAAAGACTGAAAGGACAGAGATGAGCAACACGAAGGGAGGAGAAGAAGGGGAGGGAAGATGGAGAAACAGCGGAGGACGGGAGTATAAAGCACTTTGAGTGCAAGAAAGGCGCATTACAAATAACATGTATTATTATTGTTATTACAAAAGGGAGGAAGAGAGGGTGGCAAGAGGGAGGAAAGAACAAATGTGATGGAGGGAATCACAAGCCCAGTATTTTCCTGCTCCACTCTTCACTCTTCTGATTCAGATTCAGATTCATGCCTCCAGACAGCTCTCAGTCAGCAGCCCTCTTCATGCTCCACTCCTTCCACCACCACAGTGCTGGAGTCAGGCGCATGTCACAAGTGTGCTTCCAACTGCTGACCTTCCTCATGGCCATTTATAACAGCACCAGAGACAAAAAGAGGAATTGACCCAGTCACCAGAGTGTTTCAAAAACACAAGTAAAAAAAACAAAGGGCAAGTCTTCCTATCACATGTGTGTTGTACAAATCCAGTATGTGATGCGTTTAACATGCCCCTTCCCTCCTGTCCTGTAATAATCATTCATCATCTGGTTGGGCTTGTGGGTGGAGCCTGTCCATTCCGATGATGTCAGGTCCTCTCAGGAAGAATCCTTATTAACTAGATTGCATTCATTATTAGACTGAAGCCATTCTGCAAGGCCAGCAGCTTCAAATGCAGGGGCTAGTCCCCTGTGGCCCTGCCCTGCCTGATGGCTGCATGTCTGCCTCTGGAGTTGGAGCTGGGGCTGGGGTGGAGGCTAGGACTAGGGCTAGAGCTGGCAGTGAAGCTGGGGCTGGGGTGGAGGCTAGGACTAGGGCTAGAGCTGGCAGTGAAGCTGGGGCTGGGGTGGAGGCTAGGACTAGGGCTAGAGCTGGCAGTGAAGCTGGGGCTGGGGTGGAGGCTAGGACTAGGGCTAGAGCTGGCAGTGAAGCTGGGGCTGGGGTGGAGGCTAGGACTAGGGCTAGAGCTGGCAGTGAAGCTGGGGCTGGGGTGGAGGCTAGGACTAGGGCTAGAGCTGGCAGTGAAGCTGGGGCTGGGGTGGAGGCTAGGACTAGGGCTAGAGCTGGCAGTGAAGCTGGGGCTGGGGTGGAGGCTAGGACTAGGGCTAGAGCTGGCAATGAAGCTGGGGCTGGGGTGGAGGCTAGGACTAGGGCTAGAGCTGGCAGTGAAGCTGGGGCTGGGGTGGAGGCTAGGACTAGGGCTAGAGCTGGCAGTGAAGCTGGGGCTGGGGTGGAGGCTAGGACTAGGGCTAGAGCTGGCAATGAAGCTGGGGCTGGGGTGGAGGCTAGGACTAGGGCTAGAGCTGGCAGTGAAGCTGGGGCTGGGGTGGAGGCTAGGACTAGGGCTAGAGCTGGCAGTGAAGCTGGGGCTGGGGTGGAGGCTAGGACTAGGTTCTGTGTGAATTAGTGAAACCCAAAGACCTATTCTAAGTGCTACTCACAGATAGACTGTTATATTGGGGAACCTCTGACTGCCTCAGTTAAACCTGCCTCATTAACCTCAATATGAATAAATGATTCGAAGAGTCATTAATTCTTCAGCTCCAGCTCTGAGAAGACGATTGATATGTACTGTTTCTAAGAGGGCTGCCGGCAACTTCTTTCTGTTAACCCCACATACGTATTCTCTGCAGTACAGTTCCAGGCCTATACTATACATGCTTCAAAATTGTTTGTTCAGAAACATGTTTTAAGTTCTTTAGCAAAGTTAGGTGTTTACATTTAACAAAAGTACTTTCGTAACTCATAGACAACTGACTGGTAAGCTGCGATCCAACTATGGAAGGTCTTCAGAGGCAAGAGATTTAGAGGCTGCTTCCAGGGCTTTGAGAAGCACACCATGCAGTGGAAGTCTAGGTCTGGGTAAAAGGGTTCACACTCAACTCCGCCAAACAATGAGTCACAGAAGGAGAACACCACTGCCCCCTAGTGGCAATGACAGTCAGATATGAAGGTAATACTCTTGGTCACAGTGTGCTGTTCAATCAAAGTCCTTTTTCCAGGAGTCTACTAGGTGCTCAAAGATCAGTTAATTCATCATTCATCAGTAGATCTTAGAGCACAGAGTGGTCAGTACAATACTTACAATTCCATGTAATAAAAATAAGTTGTTGTGAGACCTTGCCTACTGTAGACTGTCTTGCTTTAAACGTCTGAAGCGCCTGCAGAATAACACACATACACACGCATACAAGTACAGATGCATATGCGCGCACACACAATCACGCACACAACTTGAGGAAACGACTCAATGGAGGGAAGCTACGTGTAAATTTATGTCCATTCCCATTTAATTAGCTTAAGTCACCATAAAACCGTCTTGAGCACGCATGACAATGGTCCAGTGTGCTGGCCTGCTGGCTGCTGGGTGCTAGGCCTAGTCCTTAAGCTGGCTCACCCACGAGGGCTGCTGTTGCTGCATGGGGCAGCCCCGGCCCCACAGACCCCCCCGTCCCCTGTCCCTCCCAGCCCCCCAGGCCCGGGAGTCTCCACAGCCTCTAGAGCCCCACATCTGGGGCCTATAAGCCCACTGCAGCTGTTTGTGAAATCATGTGTGTAGTTTAGAGGGTAGCGACCGCAGAGCAGCACACCCTCCTCCCTCCTCTCCTCCCCCCTAACCACAGAGAGACAGACACAAGGAGGCTGGGGGGGGGGGAGAAAGAAAGAGGGAGTGAGGGGAGAGAGAAAGAAAGAGAGAGGGTGGGGGAAGAGAGAGAGGGGAGAGAGAGAGTGATAGAGAGCAGTGGAAGGAGGAAGCTGTTGCAGCTCGCCTGCCTCTTCTAACAGGCCTGGTTACTTAGAAGCAGACTGCTGGCCTGCTTGTATCATCTGAGAGGCTGTGTATTTTTAGGCTCTTTCATCCTGTGGTTTACATGCTCTCTGACTCCACACGGTTCTGTTTGTTTGCTCGAGTTCATGACGGAAAACAACCAAATCCTAAACTCTTAAAAACTCAGACATGAGAAAACACTTGCCGCAATAAATACAGAAAGTGTTACGAGATTCTGCAGCAGCGCCTCAATGCTCTGTGTTTCTGACGTTTTTATTGAACTACAGTTTACAGTTTCCATTGTATTTTCTTTTTTTTGACCTCATTGCAGAAAAAAATGAGGAGAACTTCAAAAGGGGAGCTGAAACAGTTGCTTAGCAACAACTCTTTGTGTGTTGGGTGCTGGGGATGGTGGAGCCGGTGGTGTGCTCCATAGGGAAAAAGCTGCTCCACTCTTCACGCTAAACACTGCACCGATACCCCGCAAACTGCCCCTGCCCCCGCCTGCCAGACTGGCATGACACTGCCCCTGGCAATGTGCTGAGGGAAAATCTGAACCACGGGTGCCAAAGATCATCTCGAACCAGCACGATCTCACCACAGCGAGACAGGAGGGATGCTACTAAATATCAGGCTGTTAGTCGATGGCTCACATTTTCCTTGATTAAGGATGATACATTGAGACACTGCTTAGCAACGGTATAGCGGATAACTCAGACAACGGATAACTCTTTGTTTCAAAATATTGTAAGAAAGAAAAATATTGATATACTGTAGCCTGTTTGAATAGCACATTCTCTTAGTCCAACCATAGGTTCTCAAGACTAGGATTTGAATCTGCATAGAACTGCCCTACCATACCCAGCTCCAGGGTAGGGTGCAGTAAAGGGTTGGTAGAAATGGCATGTTTTAAAGATTATAAATGAGTCAGGATTCAGGCAGAGAAGGTCCATGGTCTTCAGGAGCCATGCAGCAAACCCAACCGGCTCTAGCTCAACAGTAGTTGAGCTAGAGAGCTCTCGTCCTGGGGGGAAGTGAGCTAACCGCTTGTCCTAGTGTTAAATATTTTGGGTGATGCACAAGTTTAGACAGCTGTTGTTCTCCTCAGGCTACTCCTCCAACTCCTCCTGCCCATCCTCCCTCTTCCTTCCTCCCTCTCCTCTCCTCTCCTCTCCTCTCCTCTCCTCTCCTCTCCTCTCCTCTCCTCTCCTCTCCTCTCCTCTCCTCTCCTCTCCTCTCCTCTCCTCTCCTCTCCTCTCCTCTCCTCTCCTCTCCCCCTCTCCTCCTCCTCTGATTCAGAGTGTTGCGTTCCTGTGGTCTTCTCTCCTCTGAGTCATTCTGCCAACACTAGACCTGGGGCTGCTGCTGTGATCCACCCAGCACACACACACACACACATACCTAATCAGACAGACACAAACACACGCATCCACACCCACACCATACCCCACAACTCCCCACACCCACCAGTGCCACGCAGCAGACCCTGTCTCTACCCTGTGCTATCTCTCCCCCCAACTCGTAGCCAGTAGCCAGGACAGAGCTGCACTTAGTGGTTGAAGAGAGAGTGTGAGTGACAGACAAAAGAGAATGTGTATCGGTACTTGTCTGTGTGCACGTTTGCGTGTGTCTGTGTGGAAGAGTGGTGTGTGTAGGCTTGTGTGACGCGCAGTGTGAGTTTCAGAGGGAGTTTTTAATCTGCTGTAACCACAGGTCCAGCCTGAACTCCCAGCATCCTTAGCAGTAATCATGATACACTCCCAGACTAAAGACTTAAAAACAGACACACACACACACACACAAGACTATACAGACACAGATCTATACTTTCAGTTTGTATTGCTAGTTCAGAGAAGACAGTAGACTGCTACTGGTTGAAATCTCTGAGCAAATCCTACAGTAAGTCCTACAGCATGTCATAAAATACAAAAAGGTCCTTCAGCAGTCTACAGTCGGTCCTACATTAAGTCCTACTGCAAGTCCCATAGTACAGCAAGTCCTACTGCAGGTCACTACAGGGATCCAGTGTCAGACAGAGGCCTTCATTACAGCTTGTAAACTTCTGCCTCACTTCACCAGAATTCAACTACTATTTGCCTGCCAGGGCTTTCATTCAACCCCCCTCGTCATCTCCTCCAACTCTCTTCCCCTCTCTTTTTGTCTCTTTTTATCTCTTACTCCCCATTACCCCCTCTCCCCAATTCCCTCTTGTCTGCCTCTTTCTTTGCTACCCTCTCTCTCTCTCTCTCTCTCTCTCTCTCTCTCTCTCTCTCTCTCTCTCTCTCTCTCTCTCTCTCTCTCTCTCTCTCTCTCTCTCTCTCTCTCTCTCTCTCTCTGTACTTGTCATAAGTCCAATCCACTCCTTCTCATCCATCGGCCTCCTCTTTCCTTGTGTATCGCCCTCCCTCCCTTGCTCTCCATCTTCCCTCTCCCTCCACTTCATGCCTACTTCCTCCCCTCCACCTCTTTCTTCTCCTCCCCTGCCCTCCTCTCACACCTCTATTCCTCCTCTCCTCTCCCCTGCTCCTCTCCATCTCTCCTCTCCGCCTCTCAGAACCTTGCATCCAGCCCCAGCTCTATTCAGTCTCTGCCAGCAACACCTCGGCACAAAGGCCAAAGCCTGTGTCACACACATGCACGTACGCACACACACACACACACATTCAAAAAAACACTGGGTGCAAAAGGATGAATATGATTTGTCTTTTTTAGAACCTTGAATTTTCATACACTGAGTCCTTTCATATTAATTTCATGGATTTGTTTAATTGGTGTCTGACAAACATACTTACATGTCTCTCATTCAAAGGCTGCTTGCGTGGAACAGAATGAACAGAACTGCAACAACAGTAGTCAGATGGGCTTCAAGATGTGATGGTTTTACATGGTTCAATCCATAGTCCTATGGATTAGATTGATCAAGATCAATATTGACATGTCTATCCTAACACGTTTCCTCATTCTGCTGCTGAAACAGGATAGCCACACACACACACACACACACACATTAGTGTGGTGTGGTCAGGTTGTAAAAGCTAGGATGGAATCAGCCCTTTTACAGGAAGATAAGGATTGATGGGAGAGATGGATTTTTCGAGGGAAGGTTTTATTAGAGCAGTGGCTAATACACCACACTGCCAAATAAAATGGTATGTGTGTGTGCAAGCTGAGAGGTTGCCATGGTAGAGCTGTAGGCCTGGGTTTAGAAGCCATGGCAGAAGGTCATTAGATTCTGGTTTCACATTAGCATGTGCTGAATAGGATCAGCCCTCCAGCCGGGCATGGACCCCACACCCCACTGGCCCTGCCAGCTAGAGAATGGACGGGCCATTAGCGGACACACACACACACACACTCATTCTCTGTCCGACACTCCCAGTCTTGAGTTTCCTAGGCTGCAGGGACAGAAGTATGTGTTTTTTGGGGGTGGGGGGGGGGGGTGGATTTGTGGTTTCATGACATCATTAGTCATTAAAATCTCCAAATATTTCCTGAGATTTCAAATAATGTTTGAAATACTGTCATAGTGTGTCCTTTGGAGTGTGTGTTTCTTCATGCTGACTACAGGTTGTGTGTGCAAAGCTGTAGAATGTTCATGATAACCATGAATTAATAGAGGTTTGAAAACAAGTGTATATTGTATTGCCACTCACAAAATGTTATCATTATTACAACAATCATGACCATTAGATAACTTTTTATTATTATTACCATCATCATTAATACATTAGATACAACCTGCTGCAGTACCCATGTTACTCTACTGTCCCCTTGTGGCAACTATTCAACCAAGACAACAGAACTTTGGACAGAGACAAAAACTAGGAGTATTAAAAATGAGTGACTGTAACCAGTGCTGGACAGCTCTTGTACAGATTGACAGACACACACACACACACACACACACACACACACGTGACACACGTGAACACACACACACACACGTGAACACACACACACACACAGAGACTAACACACAATCCGACAGGTGTGTAGCAGGGGTGTCATCTCTCCACGTGAGCCCAGTCTGCCGGAGGATCTCGAGGTCCTTTAGGTTTCTTGACACGACAATTAAAACCTAAAAGAGCCACGTGTGTGTGTGTGTTTGTAAGGAGAGGGGGTGCGAAAAAGAGAGGGAGAGAGAGAAAACCTTCTTACTACACTGTTTAGGCTCTTCACAGTATGTATGGAGGTTGTCTCTTTTTACCAATGAGCGTGTTGCGTGTGTGTGTGTTTACTGGGAGCACAGTCTGTCTCACCCAGGCTGGTGGGAGAACTGCAGCTGCTGGGGGTCTCCCTGATGGGTTCGGAGACGTACTCATAGTCGTCATCTAAGGAAGACCGAGCTGTGAAGAACAACAAAATAAATATCATTCTTAAGGTCGCCATGGAACTCTGGCATACAGGACAGAGCATGGCGCAGTCCTTGACATCAGCAGTGGTGCATTCCAGTCACTCTTCCTGTCTACATGAAAGTGTTACCTAATTGGAGCACGAGAATGCTGTCACCCCCACCCCACACATTTCAACATGCAAGGAACAAAACACACTCGATCTCCAGAGTACTGAAGTTTCAACACAGAAGATATCCTGACCATGATGCGGATGATGGCACATAGCGATGCTGAACACACTACTGTTGTTCTTGATAAGGGTAACCTAGGTTTGGAACTGAGCCCGTTTGACACTCCTGTCTAAGTAGGGAGAATAAGTCCTAAGGTTAAGTTTGTAACTCAGCCTAATTTACACTTTCTCTTTTAGGAAGAGAGTGGAGAACCGACAATAAGGTTACGTTTGGAGCACTCACCTTTGACAAGCTCATACCCGCTTAGATGGTCAAGTGACTCAGGGGATAGCCTGGCATTGGCTGGGATTGCGGTGTCATAGATGGGTGTATCAGAGAGGGTGGGGTGGAGGGCTCTGGACCGTGGCCTGACAGTGCTATAGAGGGGAGTGGCCTGGGCTCCACTGGCTCCTCCCGTTTCCTCGTTGTCATAGTGATTCTTGGAGGAGGGGGCCAGGATGGAGGGCTTGGACTTGGGGATGGTCTGCCGTGTCTTGTTGACCACGGCGTAAGTGTCGTTCATTTTCTGGCCAGGAGTGTGGTCTACAGACCGTATAGGTTGCAGAGAGGTGGACCTGCAAGGCAGGAGGAAGGTTTACCCACTGGGACTCTTTTAATGAACACATTACGTTTTCTTATGTCCGTAGCATCAAAATAACTGTCTGTGCGTTCCGATCTGAAATGCTTCAGTAGAGAGAGTTCCAGAATGTGAGAGAGAGAAGACACTGGTTACCATGGTTACAGATGTAACCTTGCTGTGTTTACAGTTTCCTAGCACTGTCGTCAGAAGGTCTCACTGCAGCTGCTGGTGTGTGTGTGGTGTGTGTCACATATGGCGATGAAGATAGATAAATATTTTAGCATCAGCTAAAATTCAAAACCAGCTCTCTGATTCACTTTCAACCTCAGTTAGTTTGCAGACTATGATATAGGTCTCTGGTTACCAGGTGGCATGTTTGCAGTTGGGGGTGGGGGTGAGAATGTCACACCAAGCTCTGTCACATCCTCTGTAGGCTAGGGAATGTAACAGGGTGTGGTGACACCGTTCTGGTACAGCACTGATCAAAATGAACGATGCACACAATACATGTTTGTTTTACTATTCTGTGCGAGTACTATACTGTACTGTACTATGACGACTCACAACCCGTTCCATTCAAAATACAAATTTTCCCTAACCACTGAACCTAACCTTAATCCTACCCGAACCTGAACCATAACCCAAAAACCTAACCTGAACTCTATACATAACTCTATACCTAACTTCTGCAAAAGAGGAAGTGTTTCTTTTAGTTTTTTGTCAACTATGGTCCTTGCTCTGTCACTCTTATCTGCTTCTCTTTCGTGTTTTTTTTTAAACATTTCCTCTTCTCGTTCTCTTTAGTTCTCTCATTATCAGGTTCAAATTCCGGTTTCTTAGTAGAGGACCTAAAACCACCATTGGATTAATCATTTAACAACTTTAACAACAAATTTAATTAACTTCCTTATCACTAAGGAATGTGTCTCTAAATATACTCGCTAAAAATTGAATAATTTCTGCATCTAACTCCATGGTTTTCAGTGAGCTATGTTGTCACAGTCTAGACAGATAGGGAGGGTCACCTGTTAGCGAGCTTGTGGCTGCTGGCTGGGCTGGCTGCGATCCGGCCGGGTTGACAACACTTCACCGTCTCCACATTTCTGCTGACAGATCCACTGCTCTAAAGGAGTGAACGAGACCGGAAACCACAGAAACTCTTTACAGAGAGACTCCCACCCAGAGAGACTAGAAAGATAGAGACTCACTGGTGCTTTTCTGACCCTGACTGAGCCAGAGGGCGGAAGACAGATCTTGCTGGGCTGTTGCTGGCTAGGCAAATATGAAAAAACAATCCTCTCCTTTGTGCCTCTGTTTGACATCTACATAGAGGAAGTATAAATAATCCTTCCTGTTTGACTTCTCTATTTTCTCACTTCATCTCAGAAAGACTAAATGAAGCAAGCAGACGCAGGTCCCTTGACCCCTCACCCTTTCAATATTTTCATTCATCAGTGAAACCAGTACAGGTCAGCGGGGAGACCTGCTGGAACACGACCACAACACTGTCTGTAGTCTCAATTTGATGGGCTCAATTGGTTTTTCACTGTACAATGTTGGCGCCTGAGAGGCATACACGGACCGGGATTGGAGTGGACTTCTCAAGAGCCGTGCTTGAGCAAGCTGAGGTGTTAGCTCAGGAGGCCAGTGTTAGCTACTGAGTCTCAGCTGTTCAGTAACATCAGGCCAACCTGGTTGTTTTCTCACCCCTGCTACATGCATGGGTTTGAGATTAGCTTTAGCTAGCCTGCCCCCTAGGGGTAAGAGCAGGGAATGCCTGTAGGTGGTCAGACGTAGCTGTAAATGACATGAATATTATTTTGTTGTGACTTTCTGGTATTTCAGTCCAACCTACCTGTGATAGGCTGTAGGAAGGATTGACAGGCCTCTGTAACGACCTCTGAAATATCTGTGCCACAGCAGAAAAGACAAACTGGTACTGCTCCTGTAGGGAGGAACAGAGGTGGGATGGACCTGTCACACACAGTACACACACACAGTACACACACACACAGTACACACACACAGTACACACACACACACAGTACACACACAGTACACACACACACACAGTACACACACAAAGTACACACACAGTACACACACACACAGTACACACACACAGTACACACACCCTGTTGTGGCCGAAAACTGTATGAAACTTCTATCACTGAATTAGTTGAGTGTCCTGACGTGAACAGAAATAGAGATGGAAAAGAGCAAAGACACAGTTTAATGTAGGACCTTTGGACTGAGAGATACACTTTGGATAGAAGTGCTGACATTAGGAAAAGGAAGAGATAGCCAGAGCAGGATGGTTTTCTGCATGCCCATGTTTAGCTGAAGGGAGGGCCTTGTTTAGAGAGTATAAAAACGATTGATGCCTAAGCTCTGGCAGGCCTTCAACCGCGGAAGGCCCATAGGTGTGTACCTATGATGAGATATGAATAAAGAACTTTCACATTGAACCAGAAATCGAACCAGACTCCCGTCTCCTCTTTTACCAGCAACCAGGCTGAGAAAAGCCACCTCAAAACCCCCCCTCCAGCTGTACCTGGGTCTGGACTGCAGATTGTCTCTGTCTCCTCATGTCCAGCACGATCTTCATGATACTGAATTCCTCTCTGATTTGCTAATGACAAAATATCGCAGTTTCTATATGCTGTTCTGAGACTCTGTAAACAATATTTTGCTTATGAATGCCAGTGACAAAGCAATGACTTTTAAGTCTAAAGCAGGGTACTGATGTGCTGAGGCTGACTTTCAGCTGTGACTGCGGCCTGAGGAGCCTCACCTTGGTAACCAAGAGGTCATGGATGTAATCTACAGCACAGATCACCCCCGTTCTCCCACAGCCTGCACTGGAAACGCACACAGCCACATCTTCATCATCATCATCATCATCATCATCATCAATCTAGACAGGCAGTCTCTGACAAAATGCAATACATCTTTGGAGGAACTTAAGTTCATTTGGACATGAAGTACATCCAGTGTTCTACAGGGCCGTTATATGTGTGGGGTCCTTCCAGTCCTGTGGAAAGTATAGAAGAAATCTATGTGTGTGAGTGAGTTTGTCGGTGCGCGTGTGTGTGTGGTGCTGGCCTAGCCCGGTCTCCAGCAGGAGGTGAATATGGATCGAGTCTCGCTCCATCTCAATCGCTTCATTAACATGCAGAGTCCACCAGTCTGCTTCAGATGGAGATTCACAGGGCAGGCCATATGGATCATCTGTCTGTCTGCCTGAGCAGAACAGTCCCATCTTGTGTGTTTGTGTGTGTGTGTTCACCTGTATACCTTTCTATCTGTATACCAGGGTATGTGTGTGCGTATACTAACTTAACTGAGCTCAGTTGCTATGCCAATACTGTGTCTGTACAGTGTGCGTGTGTCCAGCAGACCTGCAGTGTATCAGAACAGGGCTAAGGCTGCCCGCCTGGGCGTTGCGAGCCATGTCCATCATTCCTAGGATCCCTTCTGCAGTGTACGGGATGTCATGGTCGGGCCAGGCAGTGTACTGAAACTGATTGACTGTCTTCTTCTCCTAAGCAACAACATCCCAGAATACAAAAGAGAACACGTTTTAAAATATATATATTTCACTGGCTTTCTTGCTGAAAGAAATTCACTTAAGATCATGCAAACATCGAGTGATGGTTTATGCTGAGAGCAAAATGTGAGGAAAATGTATGTAAATCAAATGGCTTAAGCGACCTCCAGGCTACTACACTTACGTTCAGGTACTGGACGACGAGGGAGCGAACCACTACCTCATCGTTGGGGAAAGACTCTGACATCTGCAGAAACAGGAGAACAACACAAACTCCCTTGAAGCAGCATCCTGTGTGTGAAGTACTGCAAAAAATAAAGCAGTGCTAAAACTTTAAGAGATACGTGTTTGTGAGTAGACATGCTCCTTACATTTGAGACAAGAAAAGGTCCAAACTGAGAGGTTCCTTGGTGGGCGGCCCAGTAACGCTCACACTTCCTCTGTAGAGAGGGACAGACAACCCAAGAGAGAGAAGGAGAGATAGAGAGGAGGAGAGACAGAGAGGAGGAGAGATGGAGAGTAGGAGAGATAGAGAGGAGGAGAGACAGAGAGGAGGAGAGATGGAGAGGAGGAGAGATAGAGAGGAGGAGAGATAGAGAGGAGGAGAGATAGAGAGGAGGCGAGATAGAGAGAAGGAGAAATAGAGAGGAGGAGAGATAGAGAGGAGAGATAGAGAGGAGGAGAGATAGAGAGGAGAGACAGAGAGAAGGAGAGACAGAGAGGAGGAGAGATAGAGAGGAGGAGAGATAGAGAGGAGAGATAGAGAGGAGGAGAGACAGAGAGAAGGAGAGACAGAGAGGAGGAGAGATAAAGAGGAGAAATAGAGAGGAGAGATAGAGAGAAGGAGAGATAGAGAGGAGGAGAGATAAAGAGGAGGAGAGACAGAGAGGAGGAGAGACAGAGTTCAGTTCAACAATTCAGTTCTACTTCACAGACATATGTTAAGGGAATTTATGAAAAATAATTATCAAATCATTATAGATTCATTCTACATTATTAAATACCTTTGTCATTTCTATCTCTCGGCATGCCATCATTATGACCTAAAACAGGGATCAGAAAAGCATAAAAAAAGTAACTCAGATTATAAAAAATGCTACACATATACTCAACGGTTGATTCCTACCTTGACCTCGTACTGCCAGATCATCCTCCAGAAGTCCACCAGTGTGGCGCTCAGAGGTCCCTGGGTGGCAATGTACTTTTTAGTCTCTGTCGCCCCCTGATGGACAAAAGGAGATAAAGCAGAGAATAACTGCTTTATAACTGTGTGTTCTGCCCACAACTCTAGAATCTCAAGTATTGACCAGAGACACTAGTAGCTAGCTGAGCGACAGAGTCCTGTTTCAACACAGGAGTCATGGATCATTCCACTTGAGGAAGCTGTTAACATTTCCATGGCGATAGTACTCATCTAACAGGTCAGGGTAGATCAGTGGTTTGTTCTGGTAAGTGTGGAGAGCAGGAAGCAAGGAGTTTTTTAAATGATTGAGACTGGGCCAGGAGCTGTTGGGGGCCAGAGGGAAGTCATACCTGAATGAAGTTTGCATTGATGTAGTCAGAGTCAAAGGGACTGGTCAGTGGATTTAGCACCACGCGAGTCTGGTCATCTGGAGATGGTGAGACAGAGAGAGAGAGGAAAGAGAGAGACATAGAAATACAATAGGTAAAGTGTGTGAGGGAGAGAATAAGAGAGCAAAACAAATGACAGGAGATGTAAAAAAGTAGTGCAGCCTTACATAATATAGGGTACACTAGATGTTAGTACACTAGATGTTGATTTTAGTACACAATTTCAGATTTTACTTCATCTTGTTCTGCCATTGTTGAGCAAGGCATTGTGTAAGAAAAAAATTATGTAAAAAAACTCAATCAACTAATCATTCAAATCCTCTCTCTCCATGATAACATGAACCCCAATGACCCTTTTTCTAGTAAAAGGAAGTGATGCGTACAGGGCAAGATGTCTTTATAGCGGTTCTTCTTCACGTTCTCCTTCAGTCCTCCGGACTCAGTCGTCAGGCCTAGGTTTCGCTTGACAACTGAGGTCTGGGATCGAATGGTCTACCGACACAAAACAGAAATAACACTTTGAGGCAGAGAAAGAGATGGGGAGGAAGACCCAAGGACAATATTACAGAGACAGACCCAAATAAAAATAGGTTGTGGTGATTTTGTTTCCGACAGTGACATGCAACAGTGAGTTATGTGAGTCCTCTATTTAGTTATTGATGTAACCCCACATATAAAAAAAATACAAACAACCCCTGAATAACATGCTTGTCTGCATGTCTGTCTGTATAATATAATATGTGGTGTTATTTTGAACACTGAATCTGTTACGGAAACTGTACTCCCTTTGGGGTCTAGAAAAATATTATCACGTCTTAACGCTTGAATGCTTTCTGGCTAGCTTTGAAGCAATTGTCTGCGGGCCTTAATTTTTCAGATTGTACTAAATTCAAAATACTATTTTCCCTAATCCCTGAACCTAACCTTAATCCTACCTGAACCTGAACCATAACCCAAAAACCTAACCTGTACTCTACACCAAACCCTATACCTATCCCTAGCTAATTTCTTGTTTAAATATTTTTTGAGGGACCTTCTGGTACCTACAAGAATAGCTTAACAAGTCCACACACACACACACACACACACACACACACACACACACACACACACACACACACACACACACACATAAATACCCAGTACAACGTAATACCAAACAGTGCAGTCTATTAAAAAGATGCAATGTTTTAAAATAAATAAATAAAAAATTAATCAGAGTACAATTTGTTTTTATACAGAGCAAGTATTTTTATTTTCAATAAAAGAAATCAATTTCTTGATTTGACATTGAGTCTAGAGGTCTGAGGTAGGAGCCGAAAAGAAATCAGCGACTTCTGCTAATTTTTACATTCGGTTCTGTGTTGAGTCAAGACAGGATTTTCCAGATATAGCCTATTAAGTCTACTGGGAAAATGTCACTGTAGACGTGGACATTAATTTGTTATTGCTTATGGTTTATCGGAGTCTATTGTTGCAGAATTCAGTTGCAGCCTACACAGGTGCTCTTGGCTACATTATTTACAAAATTCCATGTTCCTTTTAACATTGGCATTTACAATTACAACCGCAAACAGATGATGAGAGGACTGTTTAAATGATTATGTCAGAGTCAGAGAAAACATTCGTAGGCCTATAGAATCATAATTATGAGGACACCTTATTTTATAAAAGTAGACTCACGCTGTACTCTGAAGCGATGCTGCCAATTGAAAGGAATTTCATCTGGTCCACGAACTTTGCATGTAGCTCCATCGGTGGATAGGTAGCCTAGTCTGAATGATCGTGGCACTAGAATTAGAAGTTGTTCTGGTTTCAGTCAGGGCAGTGTAACCTATTTCCTTGTCAACAGAAGAACGGTTTCCGCGTTGACTTTCTAGCGCCGCGCTATCATCAAGCTTTAAGGCCTATCCTAAAACCTATTGACTCTTTCGTTTTATGCTTACCTGGCGCCAATGCACAACTTTGTTGTTCATCCTCGTCTTTCATGCGCTCTATCGAAAAACCTATGGTAGGTTAAGCACACCTGATAAATGAAATGATAAAAACCTCATTAGATTCAGGGGTAGATAGGCCACTTTAAATGAGTCGTGTGTGCTTTATAGAGGGGCGGATTGGCCTCGGAAGTAATGTGATAGATTTGTCTCTTGGTTTGACTTTGATAATTGAATAAAAGACTAGTGAAGTTGACATTGTGGTCTGTGGGTGTCAGGTGGCTGAGCGGTTAGTGAATCCGGCTAGTAATCTGAAGGTTGCCAGTTCGATTCCTGGCCGTGCAAAATTACGTTGTGTCCTTGAGCAAAGCACTTCACCCTACTTGCCTAGAGGGGAATGTCCCTGTACTTACTGTAAGTCGCTCTGGATAAGAGCGTCTGCTAAATGACTAAATGTAATGTAACTCTGTGGATAGCCTAGTCCAGATATGAAGCCCGCGATGCCATAAAACCCCTTGTTGAATGTCCGCATGATAATTTCTGCTCACAGTGGAGGGCAAGCTGTAGACCAACTGTTGCATTTTAATGCCAGTCGAAATCAACATCGTCTTAGGAAAGTATTTGAAGCTTTTATATAGGCTACTATATAGCCTATAGTGTATAAAAATAAACGATATAAAAATATAAACGAACATTATATGAATATTTGGTTGGCAGCCCTAACCTCAGGCCTTGTAAACGCGTTAACCTCTAGAAGAGGACGCCACCTATCGGACAGGTGTAATAGTAATGGCAACTGTCACTATAAGGCGTAAAGCCTACAAGCAACGTCCTTGACCCAAAAGACAAACGTATATCTGATGGATTTCGGTCTTTATTATTCAACGCTACATATATATATATATACTCAGAATGCATAGTGCAGAGATCCTAGTGGTGGATATATGTAGACGTATCTAAAGGGATTGCTGTACAGCAGCTACCACCATCCAGCGTCTTCCCCCGCCCGTCTCAGCCCAGGAGACCATTCGCCCAGTGTCCTCGCCCGCTGTAGCTAGCTAGTTGTAGCTCCTACTATTAGGCGTGAAGATGGCGCAGGCATTATCCGAAGAGGAGTTTCACCGAATGCAGGTATGGCAAAAAGGATCACTGTCATTTTGCAGTGCGTGGTGTCACTGTCATGCGGCTGTCGCTCTTAATCTCCCAAATATTGACCAGGAAACGTGCTAGCTAACTTGCGAGCCTCCCAGCCACCTAGCTAGACTAGGTGGCCTAGCTATATTGCTAGGCTTCTGTTACTTTGCTGTTTTTTTCCCCCCTCTTCCAAATCCAGGGCAACATTTTATAGTTGCAGCTCGTAACTCAAACACAGATAGCTAGAGAAGTACATTTTTTATTTCTTCCGAATTCCATATGAATGGCTGACTAGCAAGCTCTGGCCGGGGACAACACAAGCAGCAGTTCTAGTAGCTGCTTGTTCTTGAGAGGCCAGCTAGCACAGGTAGCATTAGCTCTTGTCTAGTCTAGATTACGTACCTTGTTGGCTAGCTCTAGCTGCCTAACCGAATAGCACAGTTTTATATCATATTTGTATGATGAATATGCTACCTGTGCTCGCTAGCTATAATCAAGCTTGTGTCAGCACCCTTGGATAGTGTCTTGAAGTCCACCACGGGAATAACATGCAGTGTTGGATGTTGTAAACAAATGTGAATTGTTGACATTGCTATCTACCTAGCTAGCTACTATTCTTGTGCGAAAGCTATTTATCTAATTGTTTGGTGCTGACATGAATCCCTTCTTAGTGATAATGAAAGTCCAAAGCATTATGATTTCTCATTGTAGTCATGCACCCAACACCAACAGAAAATCTGAATGATTATTATCGTATTCAATTATTTCAGGCTCAGCTGCTGGAACTCAGAACACAGAACTACCAGCTGTCTGACGACCTGCGCAAGAACATTGCAGGTAAGGTGTTTATGTGTATTGGGTCTGTTATTGTACAGTCTCATGATCATGTAAAAATGAAGAGGTTAACAAACAGCAAAGTCGGCGTGAATTTAGATCCAACTCTGTTTGCCAGAAAGGTTAAGTTCATCACTATTCCCTCGAAATTACCCAGGGAATGGGTTATTCCATAAATCCTTACGTAAATACTGTGTTTTTCAGAGCTAACTGCCGTTCGTCAGAAGACTGTGAACCTGGAGAAGGACTACATCAAAGCCCAGAAGGTAGAGATCAAGCTTCTACAGGCTCTGACCAGAACTGGGAATAGTGTGTTTCTGACCAAATTAACCTTTGGTTCATGGCCCCATATATCTGAAACAGAAAAACTCTGTGTCAGAGTCTTTCTAAACTCTGCCTAAAACAAGCATGCCTGTTTTTAAGACTTTACCCTGGAGCTTACTGCATGAGTCATAATAAGTGTTTACATTTTGCTGATGTTTGAATTTAGACTCTAGACCTAGTCATAGTTTTAAATAGAAAGAGCTGTGTTTGGGCTGTAACTATTATGTTTTTGTTTTAAATTTTTATCCTCAGGCTTTAAATAAGAGCAAAAAAGCTCAGGTGAGTTGTATGATACTACATAGATTGATTCACATCCTTTTTCTTAGTCTTAAGTTTTCAACTGTGCTATCTGCTGGGAAGACTTTGTGTCACCCAGTAGAACGTTTATCTCTGTTTAAACTCCTGTCTGTGATGTCGTCAGGAGGTGGACGCTTTGCTCAGTGAGAATGAGATGCTGCAGGGGAAACTGCACTGCCAGGAGGACGACTTCAGACTGCAGAACAGCACCCTGATGCAGGAGCTGTCTAAGGTGTGCATGTGTATTCATTTGGATGAAATATACGGCTATCGGGTGTAATATGTTACATTTCTAAATGAATTCCAATGATTTGACGTCTGATCGCAAAGTAATGGTCTGTGTGTTCCTCTGGATTGTAGCTGTGTTCCCAGATCGAACAGCTGGAGCAGGAGAACCAGTGTCTGAAGGAGGGGAAGACTCCTCCCCCTGCTGCCTCCAGCCCCGCCTCTCCACCTGTAGATGCAGAGTTGCTCCGCCTGCAAGCCGAAAATGCCGCCCTCCAGAAGAAGATGGCAGGTGTGTGTGGGATGTCTTGAGTTTAGAGTTGGTGTGTATGTATGTGTGCTTGTCTGAGATATAATCCTTGTCTGTGAGAAAGTTGGTGTGTGTGTGAGAGAGAGAGAGAGAGAGAGAGAGAGAGAGAGAGAGAGAGAGAGAGGGAGAATGTTCTAAAGAATCAGAATCAGAATTCGGTTTATTCGCCATGTATGTTATACAAACACGGAATTTACTGTGGCAGGGAGGTGCATAACAGTAAACATATACAAATCTTAAATTAAGTAAAAATACTAAAGTTTAACTATTTCTAAGAACTAAACAATCTATAGTGCAATCAGATACTGAGATAAGGTGGCTTATGCATAGTGTAATTGCCATTAGATGGACTTATATGATATATATAAGTGAGTGTGTGTGGTATAAAAAGAGTGTCTGAGATGCATATACAGAAATGTGTGTGAGGTGATGGAATGCCCAGGCTAGGACGATTGTTACATAACACAAACCAATGACCTCTCAACCCTTCATCCCAACCCACCCCCTCCAGCCCTTCAACAGCACATGGAGAGGCGGGCTCAGATCAATGACACCACAGAGACAGACAGTGGCGACAGCAACGGTGTCCAGTGTCAATCTGATGTCAGCGGAAAAGGGGAGGAGTCTTCCACAGGAACCAATGACAGAGTGGAACAGGTGAGTTAAACAGCTGGGTGTTCTCCAGCGAGTTCCCATCCCCTCGTTCTTTGTTAAATGACTCTGTTAGTGTTTTGAGTCCTTCCAGTTTTCCCACAACATCTCCCCCTAGTGGAATATTAAATACCATGTCACTTTAAAAACATAACTGTTTTCGGTGTTGGCAGGCAGAATCAAAGTGTGTCAAGCTGGAGCAAAGAGTAAACGAACTAAGCGGTGAGTAGTGTTCCATCGTCTTAAATAATTCAACATGACATTCTTTAATGCCTCTAATCTGATTGGCCGGGTGGACCGACCTCCGTGTGACTGGTCCTTACTGCAGGCTGCCTGGGGCAGGGCCAGCTGGCCCTAGCAACACGTTGACTACGCCCACGCCCACGCCGTTTACATATACATACATTACATACAGGCGCTGGCTAGCTGCTTCTACTAACACCATGGCTGAGGATAGGCACCTGTAATCCTAAATATAAACCACACACATTGTGTTTCCGGGATTCCTTTGTCACTGTACTCTGGTGAAGCTTAGAAGGCCCATAGCAGTGCCTCGCATAGTAAAGTTACTTGCTCTTCATGTAGCGTATTAGCCTAGCTGCTTGCAGTCGGCTAGTTGGGCTGGTGTTAGCCCTGCTGTTTACAAGTACCGTGTTTGCTCCCGCTGCGTGTTAGCCTAGCATGCTAGGCTTGTTGCATGTAGCGTGCTAGCCCTGCTGCGTGTTGCGTGCCCTCAGGAGCGGCGGTGTCAGTGAGGAGCTGTGGTGTAGTAAAGCAGGGTGCTATTGGCTGGTCTGCTGCGCTGTGTCCAATAACACAATGCTTTGGACCAGAGGTGGAGCTGCAGCTGAACACTGAGGTGGAGGAGAAGAGACTGCTGAGGGAGCAGCTAACAGCACTTGAGGTAATTGGACACACACACACGTGCACACACACACATATACAGCTCTCTCTTTGTGAAAGAAAGGAAGTCAATATTTGGCGCCTGACCTTAAGGTTGAAACTGTCATGTTGAACTGAAATATCGACTCCTTTCTCGCTTCTCATTCCTCTTCTAGTCATCCAAACAAACAGAGATAACAAAGCTACTGGAAGAGATAACCAAGGTAACAACCAGCACATACGTGTGTTTACACACATACCAGATATAGGTAATGTGCCATTTAACATGTGTGCATGTGTGTCTTCCAGCTATCTGACAAACTGAAGAAGAAGCAGGAGAGGTATGAGATGGATGCTAGCAGCCCTCTGGTTCATGGCGGTTTTTGATATGATCAAATCCTGTAAGGGGGGTTCCCCTGATGATAGTCTCAATGTGTGTGTGTGTGTGTGTGGTTGTGTTGCAGCTTCATGCGCCTGCAGGGGGAAAAGGAGGCCCTGTACAATGACAGCAGGTAAAGGACCTGGATATACATCCTGACTGGACTCCTCTCTTCCTCTAGATTTCTTTCTCTCTCTTTTTACATTTACATTACATTACATTTAGTCATTTAGCAGACGCTCTTATCCAGAGCGACTTACAGTAAGTACAGGG